>NC_041385.1:253924680-253938398 GCF_002162155.2 Triticum dicoccoides
GGCGAATCGTTTTTTTTTCGGACACACTTCCTTGCGTGCGAAGGTGTAGCTGGTGGCTCCCAGTAGTTAGGGGGCGAATCGTTTTTTTTGCCCGGACGCACTACCTTGCGTGCGAAGATGAAGCTGGTGGGTCTCAGCAGTCAGAGGGAAATTTTTTTCCATGAAATACTGTGGCCCGTCCAGTGGGTCCCAGCTGTCAGGTGGAGGAATCATTATTTTTCGCGTAATAAGGAGGCACTTCCTTGCTGCGGCCGTGGACCCAGCTGTCAGCCTCTCCACGTACTGTCCACGTCCGATGGAAGTCATTCCTTGACCATGTTGACCAGGCCGCACCGAGAGCACCACAGCAGTGGATGACGGCGAGGCCTAGGAAGGTGACGACGCGGAGCCGGGGAAGACGCGACAGTGGAATCCCGCGCGGAGAGGAGTACGAGGGTTCACTGGTTCGGCTGCGGTGTGAGGCTGCCGTCGCCGCAGGGCCTGGCCAGCGGTGGGAATAGTAGGAGGAGGTGAGGCCTCCGCGGCAGCACAGCCGGCCACGGGAGGCAGGAGCATGCGGCACGACCAGCGCTGCTTTGGGCGGCTGGAGCAAGAAGACCAGAGGTTGAAGAAGCACTATGGCCGTTGGATGGACATCGTACGGTCATTGGAGCTAGAATCGTTCATATTGACTAAGTTGACAAAGCCCTCCGTCCCCGTCAACTTAGATGGCCCACAAGTCATCCTCCCACTATGGTGGGTCCCAGCTAGCGGGGGGGTATTCATTTTTTTGTGCATAATAAGGAGGCACTTCCTTGCATGCGAAGATATAGCTGGTGGGTCCGACATGTCAGCGGGGGGAACTTTTTTTTGCAAAATACACAGGCCCTTCCGGTGGGTCCCAGCTGTCAGGTAGAGGAATCATTATTTTGCGCGTACAGTCCACGACCGATGGATGTCGTTCGTTGACCACATTAACCAGGCCGCGCCGAGAGCACCATGGCGGTGGACGACGGAGAGGCCTAGGAAGGGAACGACACGGAGCCGGGGAAGACTCGGCAATGGTTGCCCATGCGGTGGGGAGTACGAGGGGTTACTGGTCCGGCTGCCGTCACCAGAAAATAACAGGAGGTGTGGGTGAGTAGAGGAATGGCCTGCCCAACAATGAAGTAGGGTGAGGCGGTGCGGCCTGTGCGGCAGCACAGCCGGCCACGGGAGGCGGGAGCAGGCAGTCCCACCAGAGCTGGTCTGGGCGGCGGGAGCAAGAAGAACAAATATTTAGGAAGCAGCACGGCCGTTGGATTAACATCCAACGGTCACTGCTACTAGAATCGTTTGTGGACTAAGTTGACAAAGCCAAAGTACACGTCAACCTACTAGACCCACAAGTCAGCCTCCAAATCTGTCCCAAACAGCATACAGCCCGAAATTTCTTGCCAGATTCAAATTAATTTTAAATCTAAATATACCTTAATTTAAATTCAATAAAATTTTACCCGCACAAAAACAATGAAATTTAAAATATCAAAATCCGAAAGAAAATAGTATTTTGGAACTAATTGCCTGTTTGCTGTATTTTTTCATTTTACAGCCCATTTCTTATTACTTATAGCCCATTTCTTATTACTTATAGCCCATTTTCTGGGCAAAATGCATCCCTCCTCGTCTTGAAACATTTCCGGCCCACCAGGGCGTAGAAAAGCAAGTAGGCCTGTGTTGGTTATTCTGCAAAAAACAAAATAGCTGGCTAGCCATTTTTCAGAAAGGAAAAAAACAAACTGGGCTGGTCATGTGCTAAATATATGAAATAAAATCCTGGGCTAGAAGGGCCATGGGTCCCACACAACCAAGTTGATACCCTGCTCCGTCCCGAAAAAACAAAATTACTGCACGTGCTGCTGGGTCCCTACTGTGATCCTCACCATGTACAGTCATCTACTTATTCCTCTCGGTTGTTGACCATGTTGACAACACCGGAGGGCGGCGCAGCAGCAAGCGAACCAAGGCGGAGGATGATGGTGAGGCCTCGGATGGGAACGAACAGGAGCCGGGGAAGATCACAGCCAGCCGTGGGAGGCGGGAGTAGGCGGTCCCGCCGGCGCTGGTTTGGCTTTGGCGGCTCGAGGAAGAAGAGACTGAAGAAACACGATAGACGTTGAATGTCAATCCAACGGTCATGGTTGGCACAATCGTTTGTTGATTAAGCGGACACCAAGTGGCATAATTGTTTATATATAGGAAGAAAACTGCGAGAAAAATGCGTTCGTCTGTCGTCCTCCTCACAGGGAATGTTCGCCACATAAGTGACTAGCACCCTTGGTTTTCAACCGAGAGGTCTTGGGTTCGAGTCCCAGGAACTCTCAATTTTGTCCTCCTTCCTTCGTCGCAAAAAAGGGAAAGAAAATCAAAGACTTGGGGAGGCGTACAGAACAAGCTAGTGTACCAGTAAAGAGACGTTGCCGAGTTTTAGAAAAAAGAAAGACGTGCTCCTGTCACAGCGAAAAAAGAAAGACGTGCTCCTGTCACAGCGAACAAAGAAAGGCGGTGTCCAATGTAGCAGATCTTGCTAAGTATTGCGTATGATAGCGGATTCCTGTCACAGCGAACACATGCATTGTAACCATTGTCGTTCGCCCTGACATAGTGCCCAAAGCCGGATAATCATGGATGCACCAAATTATAACAGCACGCTGAAAAAATCAGCTGGTGGGCTGCTATATAGGTGTCGAGTGAGAACACCCTTCCATAGCTGTTGAAGTTCCTCCACAAGAGGCTCCATGAACAAATCAAAATCCTTTCCAGGACTTTTTGGACCTGGGATGAGCAAGGCCATCATGTAGTTTGATTCTTTGGTGCAGACATTTGGAGGCATGTTGTAAGGGATAACAAGCACTGGCCACATGCTATATGTGGCGCTCTGGTGGCCAAATGGGTTAAATCCATCTGAAGCTAAGCCAAGTCTAATGTTTCTCGGGTCAGCAGCAAACTCTTTGTGTTTATCATTGAAGCTTTTCCACTCACTCCCATGAGATGGATGGCTCATTACATTCTGATCTATGTACTCTTAGTTCCTAGAATGCCACAATACATCCTCTCTTGTTTCAGCATCATGAGACAACCTCTGCAATCTTGGTGTAATTGGAAAATGTCTCAGAACATTATGAGGAATCCTCTTCACAGCATCGCCATCTTTCCATTTTGATGATTTGCATTTCGGGCATTCACTGAAGTTGGCATAATCCTTCCGGAACAGAACACAATTATTCTTACAAACATGAATCATATCATATCAAATTCCAACTGCACAAAGGAAATTCTTCATTTTATTGTAGGTGTGTGGTAGCTCAGACGCATCTGGGAAAGATTTGCGGAAATCAGCCAACATCGCATCGAATTATTTGTTGGTCATCCGCTCAGATGTCTTCACCTGAAGAAAGGTGACCATAGCTGAGAATACTGACAGCTTGTTTCCTGGGGTGACAGCAACGTTGCATTGTTCCAACATGCGGGCCCACCATTTTTCTTCTGCAGGTGAAAGTTCACGGAATGCACGAGCATTTCGTAGCATTGTTTCAATGTTGGTCAAACTCACTGGCTCCGCCACCACCACCTCCTCCTCCTCTTCCACCTAAGCATCAGGCAGATCAAGATGGTGATCTGCTGCTTCCACGTAGTCAATAACATTGACGTTCATAGCTTCACCATGATGAACCCACCTAGTATATGTGACTGACATCCCATACAAGTGTAGATGATTTTGCACAGTTGACTAGGGTATTGTAACTGAATTCATACAACTGCTACACGGGCAGAGCACATCTGATTTCGGACCACCGTACTCAGCTCTGATAAAATTCATGAAGTTTTCAACCCCCTCGACATATGCAACAGAGAATCTTCGAGCAGAAGTTATCCAAGTCATGTCCATCTGTTAGACATACAAATTAGTTCTCTACTAGATATTACAGGAAAAACATATATGCTTTTTTATGAAGTCCAGAAAAAAAATACCTAGGTCGATGTCTAAAGCTATGGCAAGATATTTGGACGAGCAGATCTAAGTAACAAAATATATGTAAAGCTAATTTAGCAAATAGATTTGAGTGCTAAATTATGGCAGGCTGTTTCAGCAGCCAATGAGGCCGAGCACACAGCCATTGAACTATCGAAGGCCATCGCAACAACAAAGATCGAGTATAAAACGGTGTAGAGCTATTTCACCTAACATATTGGCTACTAGACCATGGCAATCTACATCACAGTAAATATATGGCAGGATATTTTAGAAACTAATCGGCCTTGGCATGCCATCTCAGCTAAGCAGATTGAGTGCAGAACAGGGCAAGGAAGCTTCTTAAGTAGAGCATATTGACAGTAAACTACTTCAGCAAACAGTGATATTAACAGCGTCTATCAGCTAACATTCAGCGCTACACTGACATGAACGGGGCCTCAGTCTAGAATGCGCGTACCATGGGAGAAGCTGACCGTCGTGCGTCTCCACACGAATGTCGCCAGCGGTGGCAGTGCTGACCGCCGTGCGCCTCCACAAGAACGTAGCCAGAGGTGGCGGCATGGCTAGAGGACGACAGCCTACGAGAGCGTACTGTGAGAGTGAGAGGATTGCCGAACCGTGGCGCCGACGTATCGGCACGGCGGGGAGGTCGGCTCTGGCGGAGCGAATGGAGTGGAGGGGGATGGGGGGGAGGGGGTGTGGGGAATATTATTGGCTAGTTGTCTAAAGGGCGGTTGAATCGGATTTGGGGGAATTTTTGTGTGTGGGGGGGCGGACCGAACGTGTGTGGGGTGCAATGCGACCGCGACAGGAGTGCTGTGAGTGTACCACCTTTTTTCCTTTTAAACTAGGTGCTTCGCCCCCTCAAAAAAAATTGTTGCTTCGCGCGATCCATCGATACTACTACTAGTAATCCGGTAATCCCGACTAAAACAGCGCGGCCGGGTCTTTTCCCGCGCGATATGCTGGGAGGTTGGCTTAGTTGGGTTTTTTAGGGCGAGTAATGCTACACCTACGTAATCCCAGTTACGTAATTAACGTAATGTGAAACGTGTGAGCTGTTGATTGTAGATTGGGGGGAGGGAGGGACCCACCACCATGAAAATCAGGGGAGGAGAGAGAGAGGCAATTTACGTTAACCCTTTCATAGGTTCCCGTAGATGTAGAAAGATGTGAAATGTGTGAATGTGTAGTGGACGTACTATTGGAGTGCCTAAGATAATTTGTGTATGTATAGACCCTATGTGTTTATTTTACTTCACATGTTAGATTTCTCTCAGTTCAATAAAAAGCAGAGTTGGTGATGATCGTGTGCCTGTCATCCTGCAATATAGGTCGTCTGATCTATATCTAACGGATAGGAAGGAAACTATGACAATTTACCCGCACTCCTCTCCACATTTGCAGATAAGGCTTTCCCTCGTTCATCCTTTTCTCCCACAAGATCTTGATCTTTCGTGCAACGCACGGGCATCTTGCTAGTACTCCTACAATATGTATATTATTGTGAAAGTTCATATACATCGGCCGAGATTAATGCAAACACGGTAGATCTTCATTACATTTCAAACTTATATAGGACAGACAAATAAAAGAAACCCGACCCTAAACCTATTCTACGGCGGCGACCGACGTCCTCCATCTGCGATCTCTATGTACGGGGGCGGGGTCCAAGACCCTTGAAGTGAAGGTGCGGTCTCTTGCGAGGAAGAGTAGAACACGGGATACGGACCGGCCAGTTGGCACACCATGCCCTGCCGCCTCCCATGCCCTACTCATCCTCGGAGGTGTCCCCGACCTCGGCGGTGCCAGACGTTGGACGGCGGCAAGTAGGACGCGTGGCTGACAGTGCTCCCGTCATCGGCCGCCAGCGTGGCCATCGCTTGTGCGATCGCGTCCGCGTCCAGCTACGCTGCTATTGCGTCGTGAGAGGCGACTTGAGCGAGGGCGGCGACCTCAAGCTTCATCCCCGAAGACAAGCTTTCATGGAGAGCTTTCGCACTTGCAGTCATGGCAGATGTGGCGCCAGGTAGGAGGACGATGCGCTATGGTGTGGAGGTTAGCTGGGCGTTGCCGCTTTAAGTAGCGCATTCCGGTGAGGCCAAGAGTCCGGGTGCGTCATTAAGTCTCCGTAGTTGGTTCCTCGGGCACCGAGCCTCTTAACAACAACATACAAACGGACATCATGAATGGGGGCAGCTAGCGCTGACTGGGAACGCACCACGCGGCGGCGCGAGGGACGAGGGTTTTGGTGTGCTAGGGTAGTCAGCTGCGGTCGTGGCAATGTTGGAGATGCCCTTTCCTCACATGCGATCCCCTTATGTCATTGAAAAAGCAAGATGACCCGGCATGGTCTCAGGTCCAGAGGATGCAGTTGGCCGTGCTACACCACTCCGCGGACGCGTCGTGGCGCCCCATGCATCCTCGACGAGCTGGGTATTGGGGTGTGTTTGAATTGTGGCCAAAGTGCACCTTACCAAAATGTTGGTCATGACCCAAAGATTGGTCTTTGTTTGGATGGTTGCCATTTTTTTTGGCATCCCAATGAACTCTAGCCAACTCTAGTTCATTTTTCTTGCCAATGTCGGCAAAATCATGGGCAACCAATACCTCAACCAAAATTTTGGTCATGACCCAAAGATTGGTCTTTGTTTGGATGGTTGCCATTTCTTTGGCATGCCAATGAACTCTAGCCAACTCTAGTTCATTTTTCTTGCCAATGTCGGCCAAATCATGGGCAACCAATACCTCAACCAAAATTTTGGCTACCCAATGCTTTGATGGGGCAACCTTGGGCACAAACCAAACATACCATTGGTCGTGCCATAGCACTAACGCCACCCTCGGCACACTGAAACCAACTGTGTCTAGCAACGATATGAGTGTGTCACTCACCGCGGTCGCCATGTCCAGAGGCGGTGCTGGAGCTGTGCCCCATTGTTGGCCCCAACGACCCACATGAACGGTTGTCGGTGGCGAGGAGGTCGTGGGCCAGCTCCTCCATTGGACTAGTCTGCGCTACGTCTTCCCAACAGGTGTGCCCGACATGTCGGTTTCCCTGTTTTCCCGGCCATATTCGAGCGTCAGTGCTCCACATTGCGCATTAGGCCTTTCACTATGTAGGCCAAGCGAGACAACTTATTGTTTATTTGAGCCGTTCAAGTATAATCATGTGGTGTTTGCTTATTTCTCATTCCTCTCCAACCCTCTTCTCCATCGACATGTCGCCCTCCAGTCGAGTCTATCCTCCCGCATGCCTCATTTGAACATTCCGCCGAGTATCATTCGCATGTACCCACCCTAGTCCTCTTTCAATACATCTCCGGACCCCGAGATGAAATCGAGAGGGAACGAGTGGGGGCACGTGATACCTAAGGCAGATTCAAAATTTTGAACCGGTGATCATAGCATCCGCAAATCATATATAAAGGGTATTCAATGTTCGTTTCGTTTTTGAACATACAATATACTCCCTCCTATCCTTTCTAGTTTACATATAAGTTTTATGTGTAGTCAAAATATCTCTACTTTGATAAAAAAGATATCAACATTCAACAACGCCCAATCAATATTGTTAGATTCGTACGTGCTCCTAGATTTGTACTCTAGATGGTTTCCAATTTGACTATTGACAAGATTAGTACATGAGATGTATAATGTGAAAATAATATCATTGGAAACTCCTTTCACATACGAATTTGACCGTATGCTTTGTGTAAGTTGCATGTCATATATTATTACTCTAACATTTGGTCAAACTTAGCCTCGAAAAATGCATTAGACCATGTATGCTTTGTGTAAGTTGCATGTCATATTACTCTAACATTTGTGTAAGTTGCATGTCATATATTATTACTCTAACATTTGGTCAAAGCAGTATAGTGAAAGTTGATCCTTTGACGTAGGTATCCCTGCCTTACCCTCCCTTTCGATCACTTATTGGCGCACCCCATGCTTGCTAGGCCCCGCATGTCAGTTACTCAATGGGTTCGGCCACGTCAGGGGATACTCGTCCTTACTATACTCCCTCCATTTTTATTTACTCCGCATAAAACGGAAGGAGTGGTGGTGAGGGAGTCCTGGACTAGGGGGTGTCCGGACAGCCGGACAATCATCGTCCGCCGGACTCCAAGACTGCGAAGATACAAGATTGAAGACTCTGTCCCGTGTCCGGATAGGACTTTCCTTGGCGTGGAAGGCAAGCTTGGCGATACGGATGTGTAGATCTCCTACCATTGTAACCGACTCTGTGTAACCCTAGCCTCCTCCGGTGTCTATATAAACCGGAGGGCTTTAGTCCGTAGGACACAACATACATTACAACAATCATACCATAGGCTAGCTTTAGGGTTTAGCCTCCTTGATCTCGTGGTAGATCCACTCTTGTACTACCCATATCATCAATATTAATCAAGCAGGACGTAGGGTTTTACCTCCATCGAGAGGGCCCGAACCTGGGTAAAACATCGTGTCCCTCGTCTCCTATTACCATCCGCCTAGACGCACAGTTCGGGACCCCCTACCCGAGATCCGCCGGTTTTGACACCGACAGGTGGTATAATAAATGACGCGTGGGGGGGAGGGGGAGGGACATCGGTTTGCTCTCAACTGCGGTCCCACAAGCGAGCGAAAACACAAGACGAAGCGCGTTCCATTTGGTGAGCGACGTGGATGGTCCAGCGTGCCGGGCTGCAACGCGAACGCGACAAGAGCGATGTACAGTCAAAACCGATTGACCGGTCGTCACCGGAACCACTATCCACACCAGAACCTTGACTGCTCGGCCTACGCCAGCCACTGCCCTAAAACCACCACAAATCTCCAGCCCATTACCCCACCTTTCGATCCCCTAGCCCGCATCAAGCGTCCCCTAGTTCACCGGAAAGCCATGGTGCGCCGCAAGATCACTTACTACAAGATGCTGACGCCGGAGCGCCGCGCAGAAATCGCGGTGGCGGTCGGCGCCACAGACCTCCGTTCCCAAGCTCGCTTTGAAGGGGCCAATCCCCGAGTTCTCTGGAGCCAAGCTACGAGGAGGAGGAAGCCGATCCAATGTTCATGGCGGAGGTCGCGGCGCAGAAGGCCCCCGATTGGTATGAGATGATGAACGTTGACTTCGTGCCGGTGTTAGAGTCCCCCATGGTGCAGGCGGACCAGCGGTTCAACATGGCGATACTAAAGGAGGACCGGGAGGCAGAGGCTCAACTCGATGCGGAGCGCGTGCATGCCACTGCCATCGAGGCTCTCCTGCGGGCGGAACCGGATGTCGTGGATGTGACCAGGCGGCGGAGGCTCAACTTGAGGCGGAGTGCGCGGATGGCTGCCATCGAGGCCCTCCTGCAGGCGGAACTGGACGCCATGCACATGAACTGGGCGGCAGAGGCTCGACTCGATGCAGAGCGCGTGGATGCCTCTCTCATCGATGCCCTCGTGTAGGCGGAACCGGACATCCTGGACTTGAACCGGGCAACGGAGCCTCGACTAGACGCGAAGCGCGCGGATGCCGCTGCCATCGAGGCCCTCCTGCAGGCGGAACCGGACATCCTCGACTTGAACCGGGTTGTGCTCTTGTCCGTTTAGAGCACCCGCACACTCCGCTTGAATGAGTAGCTAGAGGCCGAGGACAACCACGGTGCGGAGACACACGTCGGCAGCGACGGCTGGTTCGCGCCGGTAGCCAAAGACGACGAGGCCGTCTCTTTCCGCGAGCAGTGATAGTTTTTCTTTATGTGGTTGTTTTTATGGATCTTTTGTTGTGTAAAAACATATATTTGTTATGCAAGTCACCTGACTTGGGTCAGTCTACCATTTCGGGTGGTTGGATGAATATCCTACGTCTCCTAACCCTTCTTTCCTTCTTCCTCACCTCTTTTTCTTCCCCAACAGACCATCGCACGGGCCATACGGATACTCCCCAACATGCGGTTGGATAAACATACTCTATGAATGAAAATTATGTGTCAGCGATAGGAATGGCTGAGTTTGGTTTGTTCACATGCGACAACACGTGTCAGTGAGGGTGCGTTCCCTTGGTTGGATTTGCGGCGTGCATGAGCGACTGTGTGAGGGTGCGGGTGCGACCACGGCGTGCAGGAGCGACCGTGTGAGGGTGCGGCGCGACCGCGACAGCCGTGCGCAAGTGTACCTCCTTCTCATTTTGAAAACTTTAGGCAAGCTTGGCAAAAATGTGTGGCGAAGTTTGGCAATGCAAGGCCTAGACCCAAACAGGATAAGTACGTACGTACTAGGAGTACTAGTGTTAAAAAAGAAAGGCGGGGTTTTCCTTCACGGGATTTAATCGATACAAATCCTCGTTTCACGTGTCAATTAATGCGTATTTTTTTCTCCAAAGACCAAAGAGCTAACAATCTAACTTCTCATCGCTTGATTAATGCAGCGCCATGCAAACCAACCTTCTCACTTCCGCATGCATGCAGGGGATATTAATGTCCTTGGTTGCTAACCCCATCAATTTTGCCTCGATTAGTGTTAGTGGCCCTTTGAAAATTGTAATTTTGATATACTGGCCTTGTGTACCAAAAAAATGGAGGTAGTAACTATATTTGACTTCCTTCCCCACTGCGGTGACGTCGACGATATCTTTTTTTTGTCGTTTGGCGACGTGCGTTCGACGGAGAACACCATTGAGGGAGACCATGGTAAGTCGTTCGCAAGTGCCGACTGCAAGCTGAGACAACCGCTTTATTTGCATCCAGGAAGTCCTTTTCTCGAAGAAGACGATGGAGAAGCGGAGTCAGCGAAGAGTGAAATGATGGTTGCTTCGTCCGTGCTTTTGTGATTTGACGCCTCACTGATTTGTGATTTGTGATAGAAGGGATAGGGGAGTAGACTGTGTGCTCTATACTATACTACATGCGTCCAAGCATGGGAGAAAGAGGAGAGACGTTGCATTTTTCTATTCCTTCAATCAATCAATCAGGGAGCTTCGGTTCCATCTTGTTGGCTTTGGCAACACCGTCCAAGAGTGTTCCCAGATGCCAAAAGCTATTTTCACATTTGGCTAAACATTGTGGATTCCCTTAACCGTACCACTTGGTTTTGCTCCTGTGTGCTATCTATATAAATCTCAATTATATTGATCTAAAAAATTATAGAATTAAGATTAATAAAAAGGAGGTGATTTTGCCGCGCTGATGGCGGGGGAGGCTTATTATTTGAGCAATGCTACATCCACGTAATGGTTTACGTAAAGTTACGAACTGATGTGATGTGGGACTATTTGATTGGATTAAAGTAGAGGATTAGGCCCACCCCACCCGAAAATCGGGGGGGGGGGGTGGCATATATAGATTAGATGGAAAGTATATGTAGCAGCTACGTAGCCCTTTGTAAGTCTAGGATTAGGCTTCTTATTTTCAAAGGACGTTGTCCTGGTGGTTTGCTAACATGCGGTCCCACGTGCCAGTGCTTTACCAAGCCGATCCGCGTCCCACATGAGGCAGAACAACGACAGAAGCAACACGTGCTTAAGTTGAAGAAGATGAGGGAGAAGCGGATTCAGCAACGAGTGAAATGATGGTTGCTTCGTCCCTGCAACTTGTTTTTTAGCATTATTACTTCATCCCTCCAACTTAACTGCGGGAAATGTGCAACTTTGTGATTTGACGCCTCATTGCTCTACTACGCCGGTGCCATGACTGGGGTGCTTCACCCCGGCTGCTCTGCACTGTATTCCGGTATGGCACGTGGACCCGGTAGCTTGATGTCCCACATGTCGGCGAAAGGGACTAGAGGATTTATGAAAGCGAGCGCTCCACTCTTACGATGGAGGAGTAGACGACACGACGGCCCAGTGAATTGTCACTTGTACTGCATAGTACTATAGTTTTGTTGTTTCGCACGATCCATCGATACAAACCCGATTAAACAGGAAAGGGCGGGATTTTTCCCGCGCGGTACATGATACTGGCCATACATTTCAAAGGCAATTTTAATGTATGCAAACTGAATAATTATAAGTAACAATATAATATCTAGTAAAACTAAAAACACATATGATTTATTGTGTTAGAGTGTAGTAGTAGTGTTATATTGCATAGTTGTTAGATGTAACATGCGAGAACGTGTAGAGATGTAGTTTTGGAGGGCCTACAGAGAGAAAAGCGTAATACGGTCACCGAACTTCAGAATAAGCTGATTATGATCACTATATACGTTTTGCGGTGATTATATGGTCACTTGCTCATAGTTCAGCATCGGATTGCACTCTGTTGACCAACAAAATAGTCTGCGTGGCGCCATGTTGACTAGTTAAATTGACCATGTTCCTTGTGGGTCCCACCTATCAGTTCGCATAGGGAAAAGGTCAGATAAACACAAATTTACGCAGGTGCGACAAGGCTCCAACCCATGCGCGGGAATCACCTGGTTGTGTATGTGTCTGTCAGGGCCTGATGTGTGCGCATGCACGTGTAGGTTGCGCACTTGAGCGTGAGAGTGTGTGTTGGTCATGTGGTGTACTTGTGTGTGCATGCATGCGTTCGTGTGTGCGTGTGAGTGTTGCGTGTGTGCGTAGCTGCGTGTGTACGTGTGAGTGTTGCGTGCGTGCGTGGGTGCATGTTTTTGTCTGAGTGTTGCGTGGATGCAGTTTGTGTGCATGCGTGCATGTGTGTATAATCACCACACCAGCTCCTGTGTGTTAAAACAAACGACTCAGCATACCAATACAAGGCCACCTTGTCCGCTGTGCCCGCGGTCATGACTTCGAACCACCGTCCAAATATTTTTTTGTCGTTTGTTTTCATTCTTACTAGCAAGATGCCCGTGCGTTGCACGTAACATCAAGACACATTTGTATGACTTGTTTATCTTGTGAGAGAAAAGGATGAATGAGGGAAGGCCTTATTTGCAAATGTGGAGAGGTGTGTGGGTACCTTTTTTCAAAATTGCCATAGTTTTTTTCCTATCCGTCAGATATAAATCGGACGGCCTATATTGCAGGATGGCAAGCACACCATCATCACCAACTCTGTTTTTTATAAGAGTGTATTTTATGTATTTTATAAGAGTGTAGATGTAGAGTAGATACAAGTCGACAGGTGGGCACGATGGTAGTGAGATAATGTGATGGAACACCAGAGGTGCCACGTGGAGCGTTTAACTGGTCAACTAGTCATGTCATCAGCTAATACAGAGTTGTACGGTGCGCCCATGACTGTATAATAACCACTAAACGTAAATGGTGACCGTAATGAGTGGATTTTGATGTCCAATGTATGTATCATGCTTTTGCTTCAAATACAATGATCGTCATTGCATATATCGCGAGAGAAAGATGAAACATGCGTGAATATTCTGGGGTCTTAATTTTAGAGGACCTGGAGATAGTTTTGTGTGCATACGTGAAAGGGGCGTATAGGGGGGGTATCCGATGGAGAGATAGATGCTCTTCATTTCTCTTTATTATGACTAACTTTGTATATAGTATAAAAATATACAAATTCACAGTGCGGAATAAATATCATTGTGGGCACTATGCAATGCAAATTAGCGTTCGTACTCCTCCATATAACTTTGTAATGTTGTATATATGTAGAAACTCTAAAATATTTTTTTGGCCACATTTTATTCAAAAGGAATGTTGTATGCAAAATAAACGTGAAGAGAGGGATTTTTAGATCAATGGGGTACGTGATGTAACATGTGTGAATGTGTAGTTGATGCATTCGGCAGGGCCTAGAGAGGTATGTGTGTGTATTACGTA
>NC_041385.1:253938540-253962042 GCF_002162155.2 Triticum dicoccoides
CGAGAAATGAGAGTGATCTAGAGAGAGAGATATGAATATGACGTCACGACAAGAGATTCCATGCCCTTGAGTGTGTATATGCAAGGGGGGAGGGAATAGAGGCACCGGGAGAAATTTTCTGTGTGTGTGGTGTTTGTGTTGGTATGTGTGGGTGTGAGAAGATAATGAGACATGGGCGCAGAGGGTGTGTCACCGCGTGAGGTCCGGTGGGTTGAGGTGAGGCCCTTCATTCGGTTCCGTCCTGCACCACATTGGTCGGCCCGTGACGCATTTAGGAAGAACCATGGATGACTAGTCGTACAAGACAAAGATAGCAAAATTGTGAAGGACTCTGTGTCCACTGACAAAGCCGTCTAGGATTTGTAACCCTAGGTTCTCGGACTAAGGTAACCCCTTTATCTCTGATATTATTATTCATCCAACCTAACTTTAAGGGGCATCCTACAGAATGCTCTGCTAGAATCATACTCGTCGATTAGGAAGAGAGGTGTGAGACAATGCGTGAGAGACATGCGTAAAGATAATGTGCATACATGAGACACGTAGGCAGGTCCATGTATATAGAAAGGGTCGATGAGGATTGTGCGTGTGTATGTTTGCGAGAGGAAGAGTTCTTGTGATAAAGGTTAGTGAAAACAACTGTAAATGGTTACGAGAGGGAGGGAGGGTTATATCTAGAGCATGTGTGCGAGAAAGACACCTCGGGAGAGATGTGTGAGCATGTGTGAGAGAGCACTGATGGAGAGTGAAACTACACATAAAAGACTGCTGTACACATTGATTGAAGATATAAATTGTATCCAAATATTAGAATGGGATCATGATATTTGCAATTCGCGTAAGGAGCGGTCATTGATCCATCAGACATCTAAATTCTATCGAATTTGAGCATGTCTATGTTATTATTCGACAAAATTGATCCACATAGTTAGTATTTTGAACTCCAGACAATGCATCGCTGTAGCAATCGAATATAAACGTGAGTATAGTTCATGTTGTGTGTGTAAAGCACATTATACATACGAAAGTTACACAATGGACATTATAAATATCTACCTATGAACTAGCATACACTTGAATTCAACTTAAGGTGGTTTAAAAAAATCGAATTCAACATGAAGTCCATTCAATTATTTGAATTTGATATCATGGCATTTGTAAACCATACCTAAATTATGGGGGCTCCAATCTTTGCTCTGATTCTGTACATAATAGCATATGTAGTCGTGTACAAAATAGATTCAAATTTAGCTCCTCCATTCCAAAATAATCGTAGTTATAGGATTTTCAAGTATCAACATTTCAAAAAGAAGCGGATAATTTAATGAGGTTTTCAAACATACAAGGTCAAATATAACGTTATCTATTTAGGTCAATCCTCATAGTTCAAGAGTACTCTAAACGTGAATGCTTGTGTTTCAAAATTTTGAACGAAGCGCCAAAAGAGCCTCTACTCGCTCGAAACCGCGTGAGACCAATGTTTGGTAGTACAAGGAAATTACTTTGCTAATAACTCCGACCCGTGAAACCTACCGGCCCGACGTCCAAATGTCTAAATCGGGGTAGGTTTGTAGCTTCATCTAGACGCCACACAACCGCCTCCGAAAAACATTCATACACAATGGCCGCCTAAGCACACATGCGCGCGGCCGAAATCGCTCCCGCCCACTATTTGGGACACCTGGGATTACCATCCTACTCCCGACCCGCAGTAGGTCCAAAATTTAAGAGGGGGGCAAAGTTTGTACTTTCCCCAAATTTCAAACAAGCGCATCCCATCTTCTGTTCAAAAAAGCCAAAAACAAGCGCGTCCCAGACCGAAACATGGTTCCCCCCCACCCGTCTGATTCCCCATTCGTACTCCGTGGGCGCCAAAACTACCTCTCCACCAGCCGTGAAACCCTGGCGTCCTCCGTCCGCCACCCCATCCCACCCATCAACCGCCGCCCTCCTCCATCACGCCGGAGCCGATACCCCGAAGTCATCGTCCACCGCAACCTCAACCACAACGCTCTCCACAGCTAGTAGTTGAAGTCGAGGCCGAGCCGTCCGTACCCGAGCCAGTTCAACCACGCCGTCCTGCACCTCACCGCTGCCGCACCAACTTCGCCACCCTCCAGTCCATCGGAGCTATTCCTGCTACGCCATCCTTCGCCGCCTCGGATCTGCTTCCCCTCCGCCGACATATGGCCACGGCAACACAGTCAACAATTTGGCCATGGGTTCGTCCAAGCCTGCACCCTCCAGAACATCGGTTTCCCCGGTAAAAAGAAGAAGATCGGTGCGACATGTGGAGGTGACCACACCGGCAACCGAAAAAGGTACTCCTCTTCCCTTATTCGTGCAAATCTTACATCTCTGCTTGCACGGTATTCATACCACAGAAGACACTAGTTGACCGCTTCTTCTTGATACTAGATGTTCCTAGTAGCTCGCGATGCACAAGGTTTCTCCTCATATACTATTTCACCTTAGCTAGAGGTCCGTCGCCCCCCTGAATTTCAATTTCTGGCCAGTTGATTCCCAATTAACGGAAGCATTCCCCGGCGTGACAGGCGCTAGTACGCCTATTACGCCAGGGAAGCAGCGCCTTGGTGTTTATCTTAGGGGTGTGTGCAGCCTGGAGCTACTGGTGCCCGATCTAGAGGTCGGCCCGGATTAAAGGGATGGCCTGGGGGCACTGCCAAGCACGGCGGTGGTGTGAGGTCAATGGGAGGGCGGGGCGGCGGAGGCAGGGGTCTGGGCCGGTGGTCGCTGGCGGTTCGAGAAAGATTGTCAACAGTGACTGGCGGGAGGTAGACGAAGGCCATCTGCCCGTTCCTTATAGATCAAATGGTTCATTAAAAAACCGACTGACCTATTTATTTTCAGTCGACTGTTATCTTAGATATGACCACATGTGGTGGTGTGCTGGAAGAGTACCTGCATTTCCTGTGCTCATATATTACAAAATCATATGGTGTAGAATCTAATTTTGTTTGCCATGCAATGTTGTAGAGCTATCATATGTCTCCTGTCATTTATTTTTCAGCCACCTGCTATCTGCTAGTTTTACAGTGCACTAGTTCTGCACACACTTCACACATACTCTCACTATTGTGTTTTTATGCAAGGGTATTTCAGACTCTCCTGCCGAAAGAGAAGCAGCAAAGAAAAGAGAGAAGTCACTTCAGCTTCATATGCGGGTAGGCAAGACACGTTACAGCGCTATAAAGGGTGCAGTGTCAGCAGATGGAGACGGTAAACGTAGCTCTGGAGTTGATGACCTCGCTCACAATGACCCATCATCCCAGGTGCTTAATTTAACTTCGCGGTGTCATATGTGGTTGCATGTTCCATATGGTGTCTAGCTTGTATTCGAAAGGCCGAAGGCGGTAAGATAAGGAAAGATATTTTTTTACATGAACCACAACCCCGTGAGCACCAGAAGACAAATAGCTAGTCAGGGCACTGGCTTAGCCAGTGACAAGCCCAGCAAAGATAGGCATCACCTGGAAGCCAACTAAAAAGCTGCGATGTTGGCGAAGCAGCCCGCCTCCCACCAGGCTCTCAGGTCCTAGATGATCATGCTCACCACTCCAGCCGAATGTCTAGCTTGTATTGCTTCCAATTTGGTTAAATTGCATCTGCTTAGCTTACACATTATACCTTTAAATATGACATACCTTTTTGTTTTTGGTACATACTAGTACATCTGTGTATTAACCATGTTCTTACATCAAACTAATGTTCCTGTGTATCCCTCATCAATCACTTATGACGAGGTAGGCAGGCAAGGGGACTACTCATTTTAAGAATGCAGCATTAGCCTCCCGACATGATTCTCAAGAAACAGAAATGCTAGATGAAGATAGTGAATGTAACTCTTTAGTTGATTACAGCATTTCCCCTACACTAGCATCGAAGGTGCTTGCTCTAACTTGGCAGCGTGATATGTGGTTGCATGTTGCATGTGGTGTCTAGATTGTAATTTGTCCAATCTGGTTAAACTGCATGTGCTAGTCTGCTTAGCTTATACATTATACATGTTAATGTGACATGCCTTCCTGTATTTAGTACATAGTACATCTGTCTATTAAGCATGTCCTTACATAAAACTATTGTTTTTTTTGTATCCCGCATCAATCAATATGATGAGACACCTTTGGTATATGCAGTGCGATATTAGTTGCATCTTTCATATGATTTATAGCATGCGCTGCTTCTAATTTGTTGAAATTCCATTTGTGATGGGACGCTTTTAACTTGGCAGAGTCATATTGATTGCATCTTTTGTGTGGTGTCTAGCTTGCATTGCTTCTTATTTGCTGGAATGGTTTCTGCTTAGTTTACACAAACAGTTGTGAACATGCCATGCCCTCCTATTTTCCGTACATATTCCATCCTGGTATCATGTGTTTGCCTTACATCAAAGTAGTGATTGTCAGTATCACGCATGAATGAGTTCTGAAGAGAGAACTTTATTGCTTTTTCTTGTCGGTTTTACTTGACAATTCAAAATGAATAAAGCGGAAGGAAGTTAGCAAGGCAACAGATAAAGGTGCTCCTTCCGAACGGATGGCCTCTACAGTTTCTACTCCTCGACACCCCCAAGATGATTTCCAAGACAACACATGCATAGACACTCAACAAAGCTGTGTTTATGACGAGCACGCCTCCCCTAGTGCAGCATCACTGGTGCTCCCTCTAACTTCGCACTGTTATATGTGGTTGCATGTTATGTGTGATGTCTAGCTTGTATTGCTTCTAATTTTGTTGAATTCCATGTGCTTACTTTACACATTATACTTGAATAAGACACGTGTTCCTGTTTCTAGAACATACAATATCTGTCTATCACACCATGTTCTTACATCAAATTACTACTGTTGTGTAACCTGCAACACTCACTTATCAGAAGACACGTGTGAGTTCGGAGTGTGATATAGGTTACATCTCACATTCTTTTCTAGCTTGTACTACTAATTTGTTGAAATGACACTTATGATGAGACAGTTTTAACTTGGTAGAGTGATATTATTTGCATCTTTCATATGGTGTCTAGCTTTCATTGCTTCTAATTTGTTGAAATGCCTTATCCTTAGTTTACACATCATAAGTTGTGAATATGCAATGCTGTGAATATGCAATGGCACTAATGACGAGAGACCTCTAACATGGTAGTGTGATGTTGTTTGCATCTTGCATATGATTTATTTCTTATACTTCTTCACATTCGTTTAAACGCCATTTATGCTGAGACACTGTTAACTTGGCAGAGCGATATTTGTAGCATCTTTCATATGGTGTCTACCTTCCATTGCATTGCTTCTAATTTGGTGAAATGTCTTCTTCTTAGTTTACACATCATAGTTCTGGTTATCTTTCCGTCCTGTTTTTCATACATATTACATCCTCCTATCATGTGGTTGTCTAACATCAAAGTTTAGTTCGTCTGCATCACGCATCAATTTGTTCTAAAGATCTAAATTGTTATTCATTTTTCTTGTCGGCTTGACTTAACATTGCACAGAGAAAGAGGAAGAAACACAGAATGGCAGGGAATGAGAAGCGGATGAATCCTGCAGATTCTGCTCGTACTGATGGTGTCATAGAAGGTCAAAGTCCAGTGGAAAATTCTACAAACACGACATCCCATGCTACACGAGTTGCAAAAAAAGCCAAACAGAAACAAATAGCTGCCATCAAACAAACAGAGACAACCCTAGTTCTTGCAACACCTACCACAGTACTACCACCTGCACGACTTACTCGTGCGTCAACTGAGCTAGCAGCACGTTCCCAAGCTCCCTTGCCACCTGACACTACTTCCCAAGCACACTTGACACAAGACGAGTTTGTAATATCAGATGAACCTTGTGAGCTTCAACAGCAAGAAGGTAGTTGTTGGAGTCAAGTTACAGTTGCATGCTTCTTTATATGTAGTCTCACAGTTTGATGTACACTAACACTTCCTATGTTCGTTGTTGGACTAGCACCTAGGCGCAAGAGGAAACAAACATCAGGGATAATGCTCGATAGGTTAACTAAATCTAGAGGAGGAAGAATGGAGATCCGTTTTGAGGCAGGTTTAAAAAGGCCACGTGGTGCTACAGAGTCAGCCAAGTTAGTATCAGAGGCAGCGGTTGTCGTTAGGTGTCATGTACGTATCCTCCCAACATGGATTCAGTACGGAATGACAAAGACGAAACCCAGTTCAACACCTTCCTCGACCATTTATCTGTAAGTATGGTTTTGTATGGAAACTAGTAATATCGTCTTGCTTTGTCCCATACTTTCTAGGTTGCTGATAATGAGACTCCCATAATTTTCAACAGACGAGGTTCAAGTTGGATAGCCAAGATGATGCAACCAAACAAGCTTGCACCCATGTTTTCAAGTCTGCTCTGCGACAGTATCGGTATAACTTGAGGAAAACTCACTTTGAAGGCAAGGCTAATAGTGAACTTTCCCAAACATCTCCAGTGGAAAATATATCGGATGAAGACTGGAGGGGCCTTGTTAAACACTGGTCTAATCCGAAGTATCAGGTCACATATTGAAGTCCTATTTACGCATGTGCCACACAAATCTATCTTCTTTTATGTGAACTGTTCAAAGAACAAGGCCAACCGTACGAAAGTGAAATTCCAACAAACGACAGGATCTCGTAGCTATATTGCACACTACGAGGCTCTTGTAATTAGCTGCTGTTTCACTCTTTTTGCTGTACCATATTATCAGATCTATATTGATTTGTTCGAAATGTAGAGGAAAGCCCGCAAGGACCAAAAAGTACCCGAACCAAATGTTGTGGAAATCTTCAAGGACTGTCACACCAGCAAGAAGAAGGGCATGACTACACCAGTCAAAGCCGCTGTTGTAAGTCCTTAATCCTCATGCCTTTTAACTACTACTTACTCTGACTTGTGCCTTGAACTGCATGGTTTGCAGCCAATTTCTATTACTCTTTTCAATTTTATACACAATTGTCTTAGCGTATCATTGCACCTTACAAGGTCTAAAAGATAGGAGTGATGTTCCTCTGATCTTGACCCGTAATCTAGTTCCGTGCTGGACTTGCCCACACAACATTACAATTGCATGTTTGTCTGTTCTCAGTTGTTTTGTGATATGAATGATGTCATACTATGCTTACCATATTATAAACTTTGTCTCTTTATCCTTAGCCCTCCATACAATGTGAAGAAATAGACAATACATTAGCGATGGTACATGGTCATATGTTTGGAACCTGGTTTTATTATGTACTTTGCAATAAAATACAACTAATATTTTACATGGGTTCACCAGAATAAGTTCTGTATATAGACCAAAGCTATTTTGTTTGGTTTTGTTACCTCCTTAATATCTTCTGTTCTGGTACTACTAATGTAAAACCTCAACTTTTCAGCAAGCTATGGAAAAAATGGTGGAACCGCCACCTTCTCAAGGTGGCGAGGCAACTATAACCGCAATGTTAGCTCTTGCTGCAGTGGGTCAGTATGTGTCCACTAATAGTGCCAAAAGCACGTTCCTGCGTAATACTGGGTTGGTTGTTAAGGCAATATCGTCCAAACTGCCTCCTGATCAAGATATGCAAGCTCAAGGCAATGTTGTATCTGCGCTCCAGACACAAGTCCATTCGCTAACAGAGACACTTTGTGAAACAAGGAGAAACATTGCTCAATGTCATCAAGATATGCATGGTTTTGAAACCAGACTATCAGACATTTGCTATGTTGTTCAGGAGCCTAGGGGAAATGAAGGCGAGGCTTATGGTACTCCATCGGACAATACAACATGAAAATGTAACAGTCAGGTCAAATGAACTGAGCTTCTAAACTTCTGGTGGTGCATTTATCTGCTAGACTGTTAAGTTTTATGCCAACCTTCCTTTTGTTATATAGATGTAAGTTGTTTTGGTGCAATACAAAATTTATTCTTAACGTACAGCCGCCGGGCTGAAGAAAACAGCAAGCCATTTTTGTATAGTGTAGGGTGTTCCCTATATTTGCACTGGTGGCGATCTTTGATGCCGAGTGGATGTAATTTGTGCAATCACCTTAATAGCCTAGCATTTGTTTCGGCCTTATTTATTTCCTAGTCTTCTTTTTCCCTGGTTTGCTAGTGGCTGCAACTACCATGGGCCATATACGGGCCGTAGGATCCATGGGTCTCCTACGGGCCGTCGATAAATGGGCCTGTAATCGGTGGGCCTCGGGCCGTCGGATAAATGGGTCTACATGGGCCATAATCGGGCGTAATTGGTATCGGTCCAGCACGGTAACAGGCCGTTAACATACCGTAGGACACCAAAGGCTTAATTTTGTCACAGGAATAACGTGTCGTTAATGGGCCAGAATATAGGACGAGCCGGAAACGAGGCAACGGGTTAACAGGCCAGAAATGGGCCGACTCTTGCCATGGGCCGAATTTGGACCATTAGGGTAACAGGCAAGTAACGGGCCGACTCTTGCCATGGGCCAAATTTGGCCCATTAGGGGAACAGGCCAGTAACGGGCCGACTCTTGCCATGGGCCGAATTTGGCCCATTAGGGGTGTCGGTGTCAAAACCGGCGGATTCTCGGGTAGGGGGTCCCGATCTGTGCGTCAAGGCCGATGGTAACAGGAAGCAAGGGACACAGATGTTTACCCAGGTTCGGGCCCTCTCGATGGAGGTAAAACCCTACTTCCTGCTTGATTAATATTGAAGATTTGGGTAGTAAACGAGTAGATCTACCACGAGATCGTAGAGGCTAAACCCTAAGAGCTAGCCTATGATGGTGTGATTGTAATTGTGATCGGCCTTCTAAGGACCAACCTCTCCGGTTTATATAGACACCGGAGAGGGCTAGGGTTTACATAGAGTCGGTTACAAGGAAGGAAACACAATATCCGGATCGCCAAGCTTGCCTTCCACGCAAAGGAGAGTCCCATCCGGACACGGGCCGAAGTCTTGAGTCTTGTATCTTCATGCTTCAATAGTCCGGACGTTGTACATAGTCCGGCTGTCCGGATACCCCCTAATCTAGCACTCCCTCAGTAGCCCCTGAACCAGGCTTCAATGACAATGAGTCCCGCACGCAGTATTGTCTTCGGCATTGCAAGGCGGGTTCCTTCTCCGAATACTCCGAAGTGGTTATCAAACACGTAGACCGTGTCTGGATCCATAAAATGATCTTTACGCACCGCTGTAGAGAGAATGACATTTCACAAATGCAATCCGCTGAAAACTTTTTCAGATGAGGTGACATGTTATTATGGTCGGATCATTATTCGAACTGTTTTCTCACAACCAGCTACAACACATATTGCGAGGCGAGTTCTTCGACACGTCTTGTCAAAGCAGAGATCGTGTCCCCTTATCACGGGATTCTCATCAATACGGGTATGGGTAATCCCACCACGCCATCAATTGTGGCGCTTGGGAAGCAAGCGATTCCCAACGGGCAAGTGGGGAGGCGCACCACTTTCGGCGCCTCTATAAAGGGATAAGATTTCCTCATTTTTACCCACGCGTCCTTTCTCCCTTACCCACTCTTGCCCCCTCGAGCTCCAATGCCCAAGCTCAAGTCTTCTCCACACAGCTAAACATGTTCGGAGCAGGAGGCAAGTGGGTGGCTTCCACCGTCAAGGAGAAGCATGTCACAAATCTTCGGGAGGCCGGATACTTGGCCGTAGACAAGCGCACTGGCTACGGGACGCCGGGCAGGTCATTCCGACCCTAGGACCCCACGAGAGGGTCGTATTTGTCGCCCACTTCGTCCGTGGACTAGGATTTCCACTCCATCCCTTCGTCCGCGGGCTCATGTTCTACTACGGGCTAGATTTCCATGATCTAGCCCCGAATTTCCTCCTCAACATCTCGGCGTTCATCATCGTATGCGAGGCCTTCCTCCGCATCCGGCCTCACTTTGACCTATGGCTGCAAACCTTCTGCGTGAAGCCGAAGGTTGTAAGTGGCCAGCAAGCGGAGTGCGGAGGGGCCATGGTGGGCAAGATGCCTAATGTCACCTGGCTGGACGGCTCTTTTGCGGAGACCGTAAAAGGGTGGCAATTGGGGTGGTTCTACATCACCGAGCCGTGCGGCGCCAACTGGGCCGCGGCCCCCGAGTTCCGATCCGGAGCCCCCATGCGGCTCACCTCCTAGGAAAAGAAGGGCCTTTCCTGGGGAGAATCTACGGAGCTGACCAGACTCCAGACCTGCATCAAAAGCATGAAGGACAAGAACATCAAGCTTGTCAATGTGATCCAGGTCATGCTCGTTCGCTGGATTCTGCCCTGCCAAAGGCGGGCATTCAATCTGTGGGAGTTCGTCCCGGCCGAACACCAGACGCTCCGGAAGCTATATGACATGACGCACAAAGGCATATGGAAGGTGTTGTTTAAGGCCTCCGAGGTACCTCCTCCCACATCCGAGGACCGCGGGCTTCACGCCGCGCGGCCTCCCAGTCAGGTGAGTTATCAGACTACCACCGGATTCGGTTCTTCCCAATATATTCATGGGAGAGCCCTAAGTAGTTATGCAAATTTGTTCAGGATTATGTGGAGACAGCGGAGCAGGTTTACTGTCCGGCTCCACTGCCAGAAGGCCCAGCTGATGCTCTGCTGACGGATATGCTGGTCCCGGCACCATACAAGGTGCCGAAGAAGAAGGCCGAAAAGAAGGCCCTGGGGACCCGAAAGGGTCTTTGTCGTAAGGTTGTTCCAGAGGCCTCGTCCGAAGACGACGAGGCACACTCCTCCCACGAAGGGGAAGAAGAAGAAGAAGAAGAAGACGCCCTATCAGGAAGGGATGAGGGGCCCGAGGAGGCGGACCATGGGGCCGAAAAAGGCCCTCAGCGCAAGGCCATCATACCCACGTTGTCCGACGACGACGAGACAGATTCCTCCCGCGAAGGCGGGGGGCAAGAAGAAACTCTACCTCCCTGCACTGGGGAGGAGAAAAAGAGAAAATCCGCCCCGGAGGGGGAGGCTGGGGCATCGAAGAAGGGAAAGGTATCCCTTCCGGACTATTCCGCCACGGCTGCTCACAGCGAGGAGGGGTGGCTGCCCAGGGGGAAGCCCCCAGTGCGATCGTAAGTGTTCGCACTCTATCATGATTTCACTTCATGTATTTATAATGCCGAACATATATGCAGTCCGGCCAGGGTTCATCCCGAGGTATCTTCCTCCGGATCGCTGAGCGATTCAGAGATGAATTCGCTTCCGACGGCCACTACTCCTGAACCCACGGATGACACGGAGGTGTTGTCCCGAAGGCTCCCAAAGCAGGGGGAGGTGACTCTGGAGACGCCCCAAGGCAGGATTCCAGATGTCAGGCACGCGGGGTTCAAGATCCCCACGGATCATGTCGATGAGAGCCACAACAGGTCGGGCTCTCAGCCGAACACTGTCCCGGAACCTTCAATTGTTCCGAACTCAGGCGGACAGCCCCTCGTTAGGGAGGGCGAGCCGTCTGCATCGAGGACTTCCGTTGCGCCTGAGGCGCCAGATTGTCTGCTGGAAGCGCTTCGCGGTGCTTCCATGGATGAAGAACACCGTACTCTTATGAGTGGTGTGATTCGGAAGGTTTCGTCTGCCAAGAGCGGACTGACCGAAGCCTGCGCTAGCCTCCTAACAGGCTTTGAGGTAAGTAATAAAAATCTGAGAAATTACCACCCGATAGGTAGTAGCCCCTGATACTTTGTTTGGTGTTCGGAAAGAAAAACAAAACGGAGGGTCAATAATAATCCGCAGGAGTCTAATAATAAATATTCATGTGCACAAGCAGGCTGTGCTGCTTGCTGCTGCTGCCCGCACGGCCGATGTTGCCGAACTAAAGTGGGACCTGGAGCAGGCGCAGGGAGAGCTCGGCCTCACGAAGAGGCAGCTTGAAGAGAACAAGGGTAAGTGATTCCCCACTCTTATGTATTTAAGGATAGACAAATTTGGTTAGTCTAACGCTGAAGCGTCGTGACTGTGTGACAGGGGCCACTGCCGAAGTGGCGTCCCTGAAGAAAGGCACCGTCCGAGGCCGAAGAAAAGGCGGCCTTGGAATGCCAGGAGCGCGAAAAGCAAAGTGCTAGAGTGGGCGAGGTACAGCAAGAGCTCCGGGACCTTGGCAAGAAGTACGAGTCCGTGGAGCATGATCTGAAGATGAAAGAGGCCGAGCTTGCAAAGGCCTTGGTGAGTATGAAAGGTGCCAAGGCCGAAGCTGAGAAGGCATAGCAGGAAATCCAGGAGGCCAAAAGGATACCAGCGGATTAGAAAATCTTTATGCAAAGCAAACATGTGGAGGAGGCGTTTCTTTTACTTACTCGAATTTGGAGCTCTCCAGGGGCATTCGCAGATCTGCCATGCAGCGTATCAGATGCTGCGGAGTTCTACCGTGCCCAGGAGGGGAGCTCAACGGAGAAGCTGTTCTGGTCCCAGTATGCTGGGGCCAAACACCCAATGCCTCTAAGTGACCAACTGAAGCAGTTGGTCAAACTCCACAGGGCGGTCGAACTGGCTATGAAAGGTTTCATAGTCCGGATGTGGCCTGGTGAGCTCCTGCCCACTAGCTATTTTGGCCTGATCAAGCAGATGGTGGATGCCTGTCCGCGGCTTGAAGTGATCAAGCGATCCGTTTGCATTGAGGGTGCCCACCGGGCCTTTGCCCACGTCAAGGTGCATTGGGGCAAGTTGGATGCGGAGAAGCTGGTGAAGGACGGGCCGCCGGAGGGCAAGGCGCATCGCCATCCCGAGATGTATTATGATGGCATTATGGAGGGTGCTCGTCTCGTGGCAGATGAATGTACCAAGGACACCATTTTGGAATGAATTCACTTCTGTCATGTTTGTAATTTAAAGACGAAGTTACTTGCACTATGTAGCGCTTTTGTTATTTAAAATATTACCTTCTGTGCGGCTCTTTAAAAATTCTGAAACTAGGCCAGTCGTCGGCTTCCACCCCCACATAACAAGTACTGGGGTGTTCGTGGAAAACCCGGACACTCTTTATCCAAATGGTTGGTCCCTTGAGGAGGTGTCCGGCGCAGCGAACAAGGCAATCGGACTATGCGTCTTTATAACTTTCACTTAGCCATAGATGTCTACAATTTTAAATTTCGGCGAAGCCCCTAGAATCCGGAGTGCCGAATTGGGGCGCTATACACGCCTAGATCAGACGAAGCCGATTTATCGCCTAAAGCGGAAAATATTTAAGGATTTTAAGACCTCTCGAACAGCAACCAGCTCTCGCCATATCATGTCGGTCAGTTTTCAGCTTTCTCTACTGAGGTGCTCGTCCGGAAGAACCGGGACACAATCGCAGTAGTTCTCCCTGCGCTATCTTAAACGATATAACGGAACGTAAGGCACCAAAACAAGGGAGCCGTGCTAACCCAACTGTAGACCCAAGACATGATTCAGAGCTGATGCATATAATGCTATAAGTTCGGGGTGCCGCACTGCTGAAAGTGTTCGGACTTGTCTTGCCGTATTATGGGGCGCCATAAGAAGCCCCTGGCAAACTGACCATACCAAGGTGTACGGATACAATATCAAATAAAATTTATGAGAAAAAATGCTCAAATAAGAATAGTAAGCTGACGCTATATATGATCTCCCATTGATGAATAATACGTTTAAGCATATGCTTACAATGGATGCATTAGGCGGAGATAAATAGGACTATTTGACATGTACTATCAAAGGGGCAGGCTGTGTATAGATAGATAAAGCAGGTATGATGATCGTAAATAGATTCCACCTGGGTATTTCCTTCTGTGCACAACGCCTGTTGCCTCCTTGGTTGTCTCTCCCATGTAGGTCCGGCAATCCGGCTCTTCTGAGGATGCTGCGCTAAAGCGATGTCCTGAAAGGTAAAAGGGAAAGATTATGCAGGTTTTTGGCGGTTACCCACACTAGTGACTTAGTCGTTGTTGCGCCTCCGCCTATGCCCATGGTATCTTGAGTGCGTAATTGTGTACGCGTGGCACGGATGCTGCTTTGATGGGGCTTGAGCAGAGGCGGGACTGCTAATCACGCTCTTGGCGTTCCTGATGATCCTGTTGCAGGGTGCTCCAGACTCGCTTGACGGTGCTTGAGGTTGTCGTTGCCGGATTGGTGGTTTGTCGGAGGAGGCCGCATTGTACTTCTCCCGCTAGGGCTGCAGTGTGCTCTTCTGTACGGAGAGAGCAGTCCATCTTTCCATTGACTGTTATGACCCCGCGCGGACCTGACATCTTGAGCTTGAGGTATGCATAATGCGGAACCGCATTGAATCTAGCAAATGTGGTTCGTCCGAGCAGTGCGTGGTAACCACTACGGAAAGGGACGATATCAAAGATTAACTCTTCACTCCGGAAGTTGTTCGGGGATCCGAAGACCACTTCCAATGTTATAGATCCCGTACAGCGGGCCTCTACTCCAGGAATTACACCTTTAAAGGTGGTTTTGGTGGGCTTGATCCTTGAAGGGTCAATGCCCATTTTGCGCATTGTGTCGTGATAAAGCAGGTTCAGGCTGCTGCCGCCGTCCATAAGCACTCGCGTGAGGTGGAATCCATCAATGATTGGGTCTAAGACCAATGCGGCTGAGCCGCCTTGACGGATGCTTGTAGGATGATCCCTACAATCAAAGGTGATCGGACAAGCTGACCATGGGTTGAATTTGGGGGCGACTGGCTCCATTGCATAGACGTCTCGTAGTGCTCGCTTCCGTTCCCGCTTAGAGATGTGGGTGGCGTAGATCATGTTGACCGTTTTCACCTGGGGGGGAGGGAATTTCTATTTTCCCCCCGTGTTCGGACACCGGGGCTCCTCGTCATCGTCACTGTGCATCCCCTTGTCCTTGTTTTCGGCATTTATTTTGCCAGCCTATTTGAGCACCCAGCAGTCTCTATTGGTGTGGTTGGCTGGCTTGTCCGGGGTGCCATGAATTTGGCACGAGCACTCTAGTATGCGGTATAGACTGGAAGGTCCCTGATTATTTCTTTTGAACGACTTCTTCCGCTGACCGGACTTGGATCCGCTGAATCCGGCGTTTACTGCCGTTCTTTAGTGTTGTCACTATTGTTCCCTTGCTTATGTCAATTGCGTCATGGCCTGCCGTTGTTATCGCGGACATCCGAAGTGCCGGAATGTGGCATGGTGACGCTGCGAGCCAACCAGCTGTGATCGCCCGCGCAAAAGTGGGTCATTAGTGTTGTGAGAGCTGCCATGGACTTGGGTTTTTCCTGGCCGAGGTGTCGAGCAAGACACTCCTCACGGATATTATGCTTAAAAGCCGCCAGGGCTTCAGCGTCCGGACAGTCATCTATTTGGTTCTTTTTAGTTAGGAACCGAGTCCAGAATTTCCTGGCTGACTCTCCGGGCTGTTGAGTAATGTGGCTCAGGTCATCAGCGTCCGGTGGTCGCACATATGTGCCCTGGAATTTGTCGAGAAATGCGTCTTCCAGGTTTTCCCAACTGCCAATGGAATTTGCTGGCAGGCTGTTCAGCCAATGCCGGGCTGTTCCTTTGAGCTTAAGGGGAAGATACTTTATGGCGTGTAGATCATCTCCGAGGGCCATGTGAATGTGGAGAAGGAAATCTTCGATCCATACTGCAAGGTCTGTTGGCCCATCGTATGATTCGATGTTTACGGGTTTGCACCCTTCTGGGAATTCATGATCCATCACTTCGTCAGTGAAGCAGAGGGGGTGTGCGGCGCCTCTGTGCCGGGCTATGTGGCTACGTAGTTCGAATTGGTCTGGGTTGCTGTGTTCGGCCCGGCCGGACTTGTTGATAATGTATCCGGCGTGACGGCCATCGTCGCGCGCTGGGGCGCGCCCCCGTGATCCGTAGATCGATCTTGGCTGTCCTGCTTTGTTTTCCAGAATATCTTGCAGGTCTTGCCTGTTGCCCTGGGCCGTAGTGTATCAGCATGGGGGTGCGAGCTGGTATTCGGGCTGATATCCCGTTTTATCCCGGCCACGGGTTGGCCGGTCAGCCGTTTGGCGCTCGAGTCCGTATTCCTCGGCTGCCAGGACTTCAGTCCATCTGTCTGTGAGCAGGTCTTGATCAGCTTGGAGTTGTTTCTGATTCTTCTTCAGGCTCCTCGCAGTGGCTATAAGCCGACGCTTGAAGCGCTCCTGCTCCACGGGATCCTCAGGCATGCCGAACTCGTCGTCGCCGAGGCTAATCTCGTCTTCGGAGGGGGGCATGTAGTTGTCCTCCTCTGGGTATCCGTCCGTCGCATGTTCTTTTGGGGTGACCTCCTCATCTTCCTGTTCGGCCTGCTAGAAGGCAGGCTAGTCAGGGTTATATTCCTCTTTGGCGCAATCCAGATTGCTTTCGTCTCTGGGGCCGGTATTGCTGTGGTGGGGCTTGGAGTGGCACCGACGACGCCCATGCTTTGCTTTTCTTCCTGAGGGGTTATCCTCCATTGCCGCGTCGCCATTGGTTTCCTTTGGAGTGTCCACCATATATATATATATCGTATGAGGAGGTGGCCGTCAACCGCCCTGTGAGCGGCGGCTCCTGTAATTCTCCTGCATCGTCGTCCATACCGTCGATGTCTTCGGATTCGAAGTCAAGCACGTCGGTTAAATCATTGACCGTGGCAATAAAGTGGGTGGTGGGTGGGCAACGAATTCCGTCGTCACCTACTTCCCACTCAAGCCAGACATAGTTCGGCCTAGAGCCTCTTGACAAAGAGAGAGACTTTAATGAATTCAGCATGTCTCCAAAGGGCGAGTTCTGAAAGATGTCCCCAGCGGTGAACTCCATTACTGGAGCCCAACCAGGCCCAGCGGGCTTGGGAACGCGCGGACTGGAACCTACGACCAGATGCGAATCCGGGGGTCCGGAGTCACAGGCCTCCTCAAAAGTAAGGCCTGTCTTCGGCTCCACCGCCGACGAGGGTACGGCCTGCGGGGCGGGGTCCATCCCTCCGTCCCTACGCAATGCAGCCTGCTCCAGATTTGAGTCTAGGGCTACTACAGGGGTGATACCCCGAGTGTTGTCCGACAGCAGGTGCAGGCCATGCTCGTTGTGACTGTCCGGTGCTCTTGGCGTGGGCCCGAATCCGTCGAAGATCAAGTCTCCGCGGATATCCGCCGTGTAGTTCAGGTTTCCGAACCAGATTTGATGGCCAGGGGCGTAGCTGTCGATCTGCTCCAGATGACCAAGCGAGTTGGCCCGCAGTGCGAAGCCGCCGAACACGATGATCTGTCCGGGGAGGAAAGTCTCACCCTGGACCGTGTCGTTGACGATGATTGAAGGAGCCATCGAGCCCGGCAGCGACAACACAGAGGAACTCTCAATGGAACCACCAATATCGGTGTCAAAACCAGTGGATCTCGGGTAGGGGGTCCCGATCTGTGCGTCAAGGCCGATGGTAATAGGAAGCAAGGGACACATATGTTTACCCAGGTTCGTGCCCTCTCGATGGAGGTAAAACCCTACTTCCTGCTTGATTAATATTGAAGATTTGGGTAGTACATGAGCAGATCTACCACGAGATCGTAGAGGCTAAACCCTAAGAGCTAGCCTATGATGTTATGATTGTAATTGTGATCGGCCTTCTAAGGACCAACCTCTCCGGTTTATATAGACATCGGAGAGGGCTAGGGTTTACATGGAGTCGGTTACAAGGAAGGAAACACAATATCCGGATTGCCATCTTGCCTTCCACGCAAAGAAGAGTCCCATCCGGACACGGGCCGAAGTCTTGTGTCATGTATCTTCACGCTTTAATAGTCCAGACGTTGTACACAGTCCGGCTGTTCGGATACCCCCTAATCCAGGACTCCCTCAAGGGGAACAGGCCAGTGACGGGCCGGAAGTAATCGAGGGCCGAAAAGGAGCCCAAGGACGTATGGGCCGTTAATAGGCCGAAAGCTAACACGGGCTGGAAACGGCCCATGTAAATCACGGGCCGTTAACGGGTACAAAGAAAATTACTGTTCATTATGGGCTAGAGTCACCATGGGCATGTAAAGGGCCGAAAGATAGGAAGGCCTCATATGGGCCGAAAGACGTCGTGGGCCATACATGGGCCGAAAGTGAAATGGGCTGGTGGTATATTCGACAGCCCACATGACGTTGTTGGGCCGATTTCCTTTAGGGCCTAACGGGCCGTGAGTTAATGGGCCGTGAAATGGGCTATTTGCAAAGAGACCGTTAACAGGCTTTTCATGGGCCAACCCGTTAACTTTTGACCAAGTCAAACGGGCCGGCTTTGTAAGCTAAATGGGCCAGTGGTGGGCCGTGGCACGTGTCGACATGTCATAGGCGCCTATCTGACCCACTGACGAGCTGACACGTGTTTCATCCGGCCAATAAGAATTTTACACGTGGCAATTTCCCATTGGTCGGGGCTGTTAACGAGTTATCGGATCCAAAACCCGACCCGATAGCTTAACGGCGTTCCGTTATAGTGGATCCCACGTGTCGGTCACCCTTGATGAAAGCACTTCTGTGACATGCGATTTATCGTCATGGAAGTGGAGACTTCCGTGATGATAATTTTGGTAATGTCATGGAACACTTCTATGACAGCACAGGTATTACTATCTTGATTCTGTCATAAAATTGTCATGGATGTTCATGCATGAGAAAAAACGTGACCTACTGTGACAAACATGTCTCATCACGGAAGTGTATTTTTTTGTAGTGTTGAGGTAAGCGTAGTGCGGCATCGCATTGAATCAAGCAAATGCAGTTCGTCCGAGTAGTGCGTGATAGCCACTGCGGAAGGGGCGACATCGAAGATCAATTCTTCGCTTCAGAAATTATCCGGGGATCCGAAGACCACTTCCAGTGTGATTGAGCCCGTACAGCAGGCCTCCACACCTGGTATGACACCTTTAAAGGTGGTTTTTGTGGGCTTGATCCTTGAGGTATCGATACCCATTTTGCGCACTATATCCTGATAGAGCAGGTTCAGGCTGCTGCCACCATCCATGAGGACCCACGTAAGGTGGAATCCATCAATGATTGTGTCAAGGACCAGTGTGGCTGAACCGCCATGACGGATATTGGTCGCATGGTCCCCGCGATTGAAGGTGGTTGGACAGGATGACCATCCATTGCGTAGACATCCCTGAGTGCGCGCTTGCGCTCCCTCTTGGGGATATGGGTAGCGTATATCATGTTTACTGTTTTAACTTGGGGGGGACTTCTTCTGTGCCCCTGTGTTCGGTGGCCGGGGCTCCTCACCATCGTCATTGCTTTGTGACCCCTTCTCCTTGTTCTCGGTGTTTAACTTGTTGGCCTGTTTGAAGACCCAACATTCTCTGTTGGTATGATTGGCTGGTTTATCAGGAGTGCCGTGGATTTGACATGGACCATCGAGTATGCAGTCCAAACTGGACGGGCCCGGATTGTTTCTCTTAAATGGCTTCTTCCGCTGACCGGACTTAGGGCCACTGAATCTGGCGTTAATAGTCGTGTCTTCGTTTTTGTCATTGTTGCTTCGACGCTTGTGTCTGTTGCGTCGTGGCTTGCCGTTGCTGTTTCTAGCCTCAGAAGTGCCAGGTTCGCTTGCATGATTATTTCTACAAGCTAGCCAGCTATCCTCGCTTGTGCAAAAGAGGGTCATAAGTGTCGTGAGGGCTGCCATGGACTTTGGCTTTTCTTGGCCGATGTGTCAGGCGAGCCATTCATCACGGATGCTATGCTTAAAGGCCGCTAGGGCTTCAGCATCTGGACAGTCGACTATCTGGTTCTTTTTAGTTAAGAACCTGGTCCAGAATTTCCTGGCTGACTCTCTCGGCTGTGGAACTATATGACTTAGGTCGTCGGCATCCGGAGGTCGGATATATGTGCCTTGAAAGTTGTCAAGGAAGGCGTTTTCCATGTCCTCCCAACTGCCAATGGAGTTTTTGGGCAGACTGTTCAACCAGTGTGGAGCTGGTCCCTTGAGTTTTAGTGGGAGGTATTTGATGGCATGAAGATCATCATCGCGGGCCATATGAATATCGAGAAGAAAATCCTCAATCCATACCTGTCACGCCCAAGATGCGACCCTATCCTAAAGAGACTCGAAGGTCCCACCAAGGATAGAAGCGCATCTTGAAGACGCTTTTGCAAGGTGGATATCATTACATCAACATTACATAATAGATGGGGATACATACAAAAGTCATACAATGCCACACGAATAAAACATCATCTTACGTAAGATCACCATCCGACTACGGATGAAACAAAAACAGAAACTCAAACTACATCCACCCTGCTAGCCCAGGCTGCCGACCTGGAACCTATCCCCTGATCGAAGAAGAAGCAGAAGAAGAACTCCAAAACAAGCAAACATCGCTCTAGCGTCATGATCATCGCATAACCTGTACCTGCAACTGTTGTTGTAGTAATCTGTGAGCCACGAGGACTCAGCAATCCCATTACCATGGGTATCAAGACTAGCAAAGCTTAATGGGAAAGGAAGGGGTAAAGTGGTGAGGTTGAGGCACCGACTAACCATGATATGGTGGCTAACATACGCAAATGAGAGCGAGAAGAGAAACAATGGAACGGTCGTGAAGCTAGCAATGATCAAGAGGTGATCCTAAACTCCTACTTACGTCAAACATAACCCAAAATCGTGTTCACTTCTCGGACTCCGCCGAAAAGAGACCATCACGGCTACACACGCGATTGATGCGTTTTAATTCGGATCTGGTGTCAAGTTATCTACAATCGGACATTAACAAATTCCCATCTGCCACATACCCGCGGGCACGACTTTCGAAAGTTCAAACCCTACAGGGGTGTCCCAACTTAGCCCATGATAAGCTCTCGCGATCAACGAAGGATATTCCTTCTCCCAGGAAGACCCGATCAGTCTCGGAAACCCGGTTTACGACAATGGTAAAACAAAACCAACAAAGCCGCCCGATGCGCCGACAATCCCGATAGGAGCTGCACATATCTCGTTCTCAGGGCAACACCGGATAAGTCAAGCTACGAGTAAAACCAGACCTCGAGGCTGCTCGGTTCGGACCATCACTTAGAGAAGCACTGGCCCCGGGGGGGGGGGCTGAATAAAGATGACCCTCGAGAGAGCGACTCCCAAGGGAAAAGTAGGTGGCGGTGTGGCAAAAGGTAAAACCAAGGTTGGGCCTTGCTGGAGGAGTTTTATTCAAAGCGAACTGTCACGGGGGTCCCATAAATCACCCAACCGCGTAAGGAACGCAAAATCCGGGAACATAATACCGGTATGACGGAAACTAGGGCGGCAAGAGTGGAACAAAACACTAGGCATAAGGCCGAGCCTTCCACCCTTTACCAAATATATAGATGCATTAATAATATAAGAGATATTGTGATATCCCAACACAATGCTGTCCACCATGGAGCAATCTTCAACTTCACCTGCAACTAACAACGCTATAAGAGGGGCTGAGCAAAGCGGTAACATAGCCAAGCAATGGTTTGCTAGGAAGGGTGGCAAGGATAGAGGCTGACATGGCAATTTCGGAGGCTTGATAGAACAAGGGATAGGTAGCGCAGCATAGCGATAGAAGGAAGCAACTAGCATAGCAATGATAGTAGTGAGATCCAGGGTAGCGGTCATCTTGCCTGAAATCCCGCTAGGAAGAAGAACGAGTCCATGAAGAAGTTGAACAGATGAAGACGAACCAAGCGTAGACGAACGAATCCTCACGATCGCAACAAAACAGGAACTATCGAGAAGAAGCACACAACATGGTAAACACACCACACATAGACAAGACATGATGCACAACCAAGTGTGATGCATGACAAAGCTAGATGACGCTACTCATGGCAAGAGATGATGCATACAAGAGCAACACATCAAAACAAGTTTAAATGAGGCCGGGAACAACATAGAACAATTCCGGTAAGTCCTCATATGCAAGTTTCAAAGTTGGTCCAGATCAGAACAAACATTAAGTTGAGGTTGTTAAACAGCAAGTCAAAGAGCACCAAGAGGATCTACACGAAGTTCTAGTCAAGTTACATATAAAGTTCATTTAATTCGGAGCTACGGCCTAGAAGATATGAGCAAAACAAGTTAAACATGGCATTGATCCAAAATGCATCCAAACATCAAGAAAACACCTCAAAACAAGGATGCAACATGATAATATGAAACTACATGCAAAAACAAGCAAGTTTTATATAGAGCACACTCAAGACGGAGCAACGGTTCAACACATACACTCTATATAAGTTTAAAGGACAAGCTATCCAAAACAGCAAGTAGGCATCTAGCAAGCATCAAAACAATATGCTACAGCACCTCAACATAAGAACAAAAGGCACGGGCATGAAGTACAGGTAAAGCATGACAAAACATGAACACTGAGCTATCTCCAGAAAACAATATAACATGCTCAAAAGGACATGGCAACATTGCAAATAATAACAGTTTCAGACTTAACAGATATAACATCAGGTTGCAATGTTTAGAGCTATCAAACAACATGTTAGAGAAACTTATCATGGAAAACAAAGGCATGGCATGAATCTAATAATTGCATAGAACAAAAGTCCCTTACTGACCATGAGCCAAAAGGTCACAGAAAATATGATGCCACCCATGTAAACATAGCAAGTTATATGACAGATTCATACATGGCAGAAACAGGTATAAGTATGCATGTTGGTGAGCTTGAACCACTCACCACAGAGCAATACATTGCATGGCAAGGCAACCAACAGTAATAAGACATGTTTATGAAGGTAAGAATGGCAAGAACAAGTTTATAGCATGCCTGGATCACTAACAACAATCATGGCAACATTGAACTTAATGTTAACAGGCTGACAGCAACATTATTTAGCAAGTTTGAGCAAGATAACAACAAGTTACATCAGGATATAAATGCAACCAGGGGCATGAATGGATAGAGCATGACATGTATAACAAAACATCCTTAGTGAACATCTCAAGATTATGCATAGAATAACCTGTAGAAGCATGTTTACATAGCATAACGAAATAACAGATTCAGCCTAGCAAAACAGTAACAGTAAGTACCCTACTTAACAAGCTTGATGCACTCACTACAAGACTCACAAAAATACATGTATGACACCACTATAAAGATGGCATGATGTAGCACAAAACATATGTATAGCTCATGCTCATAGGATGCACACATCAAATGCAACAAAAATGACAAATCACTAAGTTATAACAGTTTCAGCAGGTTAACATCACATAGCACTTTTGCAACGATGATTCGGGCATCAAGACGGACTCAAACAAGCATGGCACAATGCAATGAAATGAAGAGCATCTCACAGTGAACATTTTGATATATTACACGCACAAAATGGAGCAGCGGGTGCAGAGATATGACGCAATGAACATGGCAACATAATGCAAAATAATTCAGGACTTGGGGAAAAACGGGGTCAACCTTCGAAAACGGATCTGGATCTGGAGTTCGCCGGAGTTTGGACTTCGAGGCGGCCGGAGTTGGAGAGGAGGGGGACGGCCAGGGAGCTCGCCGGAGTGGGACCAGAGTGGCGCGGCGACGGGCGGGGGTCGCCGGAGGAGGCGGTGCAGGCGGGCACCGGCGCAGGGGCCGCGGCAGCC
>NC_041385.1:253962485-253969552 GCF_002162155.2 Triticum dicoccoides
GGGCGGCAGAGGGCGGCGGGGCAACGAGGCGAGGTCGCCGGCCGGCCGGACGGCGGCGAGCGGGCGCTGACGCGGGAACCGGGGCACGCGGGCGGCGGAGGGAGGCGCCACGCGGGCCGGCGGGGCCCAAATGCGGCGCAGAGCAGGCCGGCTACAGGTTCCCGCGGGCCGCGGCAGAGGAGGCGCGAGGAGGACGGCGGCGCGACATGTGGCGGCGGCGGATTGGGTGGGCAGCGGCGGCTGGACGTGTCCGGCCATCACGGACGTGTCCGGTGGCGACGGGAGGAAGAGGACTAGGGTTTGGACCCGGGATTTTGGGGGAGAGGGCATCTATATAGGTAGAGGGAGCTAGGAGACTCCAAAGGGAGTGCGGTTTTCGCCCACACGATCGTGATCAAATGACCAAGAGCATGGAGGGGGTTTGGATGGGTTATTGGGCCACTTTGGAGGGGTGTTGGGCTGCACACAAAAGAGGCTTTTACGGTCACCCGGTTAACCGTTGGGGTATCAAATGGACTCCAAATGGCACGAAACTTGACAGGCGGTCTACCGATGGTATACCAAGGCCGCTTGGCAAACCTCGGTCCATTCCGAGAACGTTAAACACCCGCTCACGAAATGAGACAAGAAGGGGACGGCGGATGACATAGGAGTGTTGGATTGCAAAACGGACAACGGGGAAAATGCTCGGATGCATGAGACGAACATGTATGCAAAATGAGATGCACATGATGACATGATAAAATGAAACACACAAGCAAAAGACATGGCAACAATGACGAATAACTGGAAGACACCTGGCGCATCGAATCCGGGGCGTTACAACTCTCCTCCACTAACAAGAGATCTCGTCCCAAGATCTTAGGACCGAGACGGAAGGGGGAAAAGGATGAGTGAAACAAGAACTCAAGAGAAGAAGCAAAGACTCGAGAGCACTCGAGAAGAAGAGAGGAATGATGAGAATGACGAGGATCGAAAGCTCACGGAATCAAATAGACTATGAAACCACTCCTATTAGAACGAGATAAGAAACGAATAAGACTGAAAGGATTTAGGCAGCACTCTGGCTAAAAATGGAAGAATAGAACATGAACTTGAGAGGATGGAAATGATACTTGATGAAGACATGATACAAAACCTCCGGAAAGAATTGAAAGAGTTGAATGAAAGAACGGAGAAGAAAATGACAACTTGTGCCACGAATGAAATTGAAAGCATCTTTAGGAGGAAGGTTTAAACGGAGTTGTTGAGAAAATCAACAACGAAAAGAATAAGCTTGTTGTGGTCTTAAAGGTAACATCTCAGGATCATAAGGTGATAACCAGCCACAAATGGAAATGATTGGATAGCTTAGAAGAACGAAGAAATGCAAAACTCCACTTCAATAGAATACAAAGATTTAATTGCACTTCGAGACGCGAGAAGGAAAGATACTTCAGCTCCTTCGATAAGAATCTTGATATACACTTGAGAATGAATTGAATCATGAAGAACCACCGTGAATAACTCTGGTAACAAAAGGACAATGAGATAGAATTGAAGGATGAAAAGAATAAGATGAGCCTTGCAATGATTTAGATGGAGGTTCCGACGAAATGGCCGAGGAAATTTGAACTCCGGAAAAGAAAGGATGAAAACACTTGGAACTAGAATTTATTCATCAAGAACAAATCTGAAGGAAGGGATTAATCACTTGGATGAAATAAGAATAAGATTTATTGTATGTTTACCCTTCATCAAATTAAATTGATGACAAGCAATGGATTCTTGCATACTACTTATTCTTCTTGAAAAGGATTAAGGGGGGTATAGCACAAAACATGAGAAAATCTTCATGAACCATCATTAGGATTGGAAAGAACGAATGGATTAAAATGATAATCAAAGAAAAAGAATCTTGAACAAACCACCGTAAGAATTCGAAAATGACTGATGAAAGAGAATGAATCACCGGGAAGAATTAGAAGAACAAATATGCTTGAGGGGATTTAGATGCAAGAGAGCAAAGAGATCATGAGCTGATTAAAGAACACTTGAGCGAAGCACCCGAAGAATATTGAGACAAACGAAGGGGCACGGATATGGAATAATTGGAGAACAAATTTGAAAAACTTAGAACGGAGAGATATTCCGAAAAGATGGCCTCCGGATAATCGAGAGAGAAAGCAACTCCTGAATGCTCCGGATGGATGAAAAGAATATCTGACAAATGGAATAATTTGCGAGGATAACAATACATAGAATCACGCGTCCTCGAGAGAACGGGTAAGATTTAGAGAAACTCTTCTACGATCTTCAAAGCTGAGAATGACGACGAGAAACACCACCGAAATTACTGAGATACTGCGGGAGAATGAAAATCAAAGAGGTTGAGCCAACAATGAAAAGAATTTGAAATAGATCTTGGAAAATATCTGACTGATGAAATTCATACTTACGTCAAACTTCGAAAAGGATTTGAGAATAACTCCGAGAAATTAGAAGAGTCAGGTAAGATCCTGGGAAAAGACCTGTGGGTTAGGTCCCACTAAAGAGAAAAACACCGTTGAAAAGGATTGTTGAAGAGATAGATGATGCACCGGAACAATTGAAATATTTGAATGAGGTGACAACCTCGAATTACTTGGAACACAGACGAATCTCCTGAGATGTCTTGAGCACTCCGGAAGGATAAACTGGCGAGAGGCGAATGAGCAGCGAAAACACTTGATCGAAGGAAAAGAATATGATCAACCCGAAAAAAACTTGAATTGAGTGCACCGGAAAAGAGATGAAGAATGTCCACCGAGACGAGAAATCACCAGTTGAAATAATTTACGAAAGACTGAAGAGGCTTCGTATGAATGAAATTGATGCTCGAAAGAGACTCAGGCTCCGGGAAGAAGAGGGTGGGAGGGCGGGAAAATAGAGCCAACTTGGAAGGGGAAACCGACGAATATCTTGAAGAGAAAACACGGTTAAAAACATTGAGGAAGGAAAACAAGACTTTGCACGAGTAGGATGGATACTCGATTACGGACTCCGGCTCCGAGATGAAAAGGGGTGGGCGGGTGGGAAAAGAAAACAACTAAGGATTTATCTTGTGACAACAAGGAGGTCGAATCGACATGACGAGAAAATGCACCGGATGAAAAGAGCTGAGAACCAACGATCGGAAAACTAACTGCGTGAACCTAACGAAAAATTTGAAGGGGAAGAGGAGCAATTCAAAACACCTACGTCAAGAATCCTTACCAGAGCGATGAAGGGGCTGAGGAGTAAAAAAAATTCCTACTCTCCGATATAACTAGACTCCGAAAATAGTTTTCTTCTAGACTCGATAACGGCCAAACTACACGATCAATCAAGGGGGGCTCCTAAGGTCGGTCGAGGCTCTGATACCAACTTGTCACGCCCATGATGGGACCCTATCCTAAAGAGAATCGAAGGTCCCACCAAGGATAGAAGCGCATCTTGAAGACGCTTTTGCAAGGTGGATATCATTACATCAACATTACATAATAGATGGGGATACATACAAAAGGCATACAATGCCACACGAATACAACATCATCTTACATAAGATCACCATCCGACTACGGATGAAACACAAACAGAAACTCAAACGACATTCACCCTGCTAGCCGAGGCTGCCGACCTGGAACATATCCCCTGATCGAAGAAGAAGTAGAAGAAGAACTCCAAAACAGGCAAACATCGCTCTCACGTCATGATCATCGCATAACTTGTACCTGCAACTTTTGTTGTAGTAATCTGTGAGCCACGAGGACTAAGCAATCCCATTACCATGGGTATCAAGACTAGCAAAGCTTAATGGGAAAGGAAGGGGTAAAGTGGTGAGGTTGCGGCAGCGACTAAGCATGATATGGTGGCTAACATACGCAAATGAGAGCGAGAAGAGAAACAATGGAATGGTCGTGAGGCTAGCAATGATCAAGAGGTGATCCTGAACTCCTACTTATGTCAAACATAACCCAAAACCGTGTTCACTTCACGGACTCCGCCGAAAAGAGACCATCACGGCTACACACGCGGTTGATGTGTTTTAATCCGGATCTGGTGTCAAGTTATCTACAACCGGACATTAACAAATTCCCATCTGCCACATAACCGCGGGCACGGCTCTCGAAAGTTCAAACCCTGTAGGGGTGTCCCAACTTAGCGCATGATAAGCTCTCGCGATCAACGAAGGATATTCCTTCTCCCAGGAAGACCCGATCAGTCTCGGAATCCCGATTTACAAGACATTTCGACAATGGTAAAACAAAACCAGCAAAGCCGCCCGATGCGCCGACAATCCCGATAGGAGCTGCACATATCTCGTTCTCAGGGCAAAACCGGATAAGTTAAGCTACGAGTAAAACCAGACCTCGAGTTTTCCCGAGAGGCCCCCACAGGCTGCTCGGTTCGGACCAGCACTTAGAGAAGCACTGGCCCAGGGGAGCTGAATAAAGATGACCCTCGAGAGAGCGACTCCCAAGGGAAAAGTAGGTGGTGGTGAGGCAAAAGGTAAAACCAAGGTTCGGCCTTGCTGGAGGAGTTTTATTCAAAGCGAACTGTCAAGGGGGTCCCATAAATCACCCAACCGCGTAAGGAACGCAAAATCCGGGAACATAATACCGGTATGACGGAAACTAGGGCGGCAAGAGTGGAACAAAATACCAGGCATAAGGCCGAGCCTTCCACCCTTTACCAAATATATAGATGCATTAATAATATAAGAGATATTGTGATATCCCAACACAATCCTGTCCACCATGGAGCAATCTTCAACTTCACTTGCAACTAACAACGCTATAAGAGGGGCTGAGCAAAGCGGTAACATAGCCAAGCAATGGTTTGCTAGGAAGGGTGACAAGGTTAGAGGCTGACATGGCAATTTGGGAGGCTTGATAGAACAAGGGATAGGTAACGCAGCATAGCGATAGAACGAAGCAACTAGCATAGCAATGATAGTAGTGAGATCCAAGGTAGCGGTCATCTTGCCTGAAATCCCGCTAGGAAGAAGAACGAGTCCATGAAGAAGTCTAATGGATGAAGACGAACCAAGCGTAGACGAACGAGTCCTCACGATCGCAACGAAACAGGAACTATCGAGAAGAAGCACACAACATGGTAAACACACCACACATAGACAAGACATGATGCACGACCAAGGGTGATGCATGACAAAGCTAGATGATCCTACTCATGGCAAGAGATGATGCATACAAGAGCAACACATCAAAACAAGTTTAAATGAGGCCGGGAACAACATAGAACAATTCCGGTAAGTCCTCATATGCAAGTTTCAAAGTTGGTCCAGATCTGAACGAACATTAAGTTGAGATTGTTAAACAGCAAGTCAAAGAGCACCAAGAGGATCTACACGAAGTTCTAGTCAAGTTACATATAAAGTTCATTTAATTCGGAGCTACGGCCTAGAAGATATGAGCAAAACAAGTTAAACATGGCATTGATGCCAAATGCATCCAAACATCAAGCAAACACCTCAAAACAAGGATGCAACATGATAATATGAAACTACATGCAAAAACAAGCAAGTTTCATATAGAGCACCCTCAAAACGGAGCAACGGTTCAACATGTCATACACTCTACAAGTTTAAAGGACAAGCTATCCAAAATAGCAACTAGGCATCTAGCAAGCATGAAAACAATATGCTGCAACACCTCAACATAAGAACAAAAGGCATGGGCGTGAAGTACAGGTAAAGTGTGACAAAACATGAACACTGAGCCATCTCCAGAAAACACTATAACATGCTCAAAAGGACATGGAAACATTGCAAATACTAACAGTTTCAGACTTAACAGAAATAACATCAGGTTGCAATGTTTAGAGCTATCAAACAACATGATACAGAAACTTATCATGGAAAACAAAGGAATGGCGTGAATCTACTAATTGCATAGAACGAAAGTCCCTTACTGACCATGACCCAAAAGGGCATAGAAAATATGATGGCACCCATGGAAACATAGCAAGTTATATGACAGATTCATACATGGCAGAAACAGTAATAAGTAGGCATGTTGGTGAGCTTGAACCACCCACAACAGAACAATACATGGCATGGAAAGGCAACCAACAGTAAGAAGACATGTTTATTAAGCTAAGAATGGCAAGAACAAGTTTATAGCATGCCTGGATCACTAACAACAATCATGGCAACATTGAACTTAATGTTAACAGGCTGACAGCAACATTATTTAGCAAGTTTGGAGAAAGATAACAACAAGTTACAGCAGGCTATAAATACAACCAGGGGCATGAACGGATAGAGCATGACATGTATAACAAAACATCATTAGTGAACATCTCCAGAATATGCATAGAATGACCTGTAGAAGCATGTTTACATAGCATAACGAAATAACAGATTCAGCCTAGCAAAACAGTAACAGTAAGTACCCTACTTAACAAGCTTGATGCACTCACTACAAGACACACAAAAATACACGGATGACACCACTGTAAAGATGGAATGATGTAGCACAATACATATGTATAGCTCATGCGCATAGGATGCACACATCAAATGCAACAAAAATGATAAATCACTAAGTTATAACAGTTTCAGCAGGTTAACATCACATAGCACTCTTGCAACAATGATTCGGGCATCAAGATGGACTCAAACAAGCATGGCACAATGGAATGAAATGAAGATCATCTCACAACGAACATTTTGATATATTACACGCACAAAACGGAGCAGTGGATGCAGAGATATGATGCAATGAACATGGCAACAGAATGCAAAATAATTCGGGACTGACGGAATAACAGGGTCAACCTTCGAAAACGGATCTGGATCTGGAGTTCGCCAGAGTTCGGACTTCGAGGCGGCTGGAGTTGGAGAGGAGGGGGCCGGCCAGGGAGCTCGCCGGAGTGGGACCGGAGTGGCGCGGCGACGGGCGGGGGTCGCCGGAGGAGGCGGTGCAGGCGGGCACCGGCGTAGGGGCCGCGGTAGCCGGTGGCACGGCCGGACTCGGGGGCCGGCCGGAAGGGCGCGGCGGCGAGGCGCGGCCGGACTTGGGGGCCAGGGAGGCGCGACCAGCGAG
>NC_041385.1:253969986-254022229 GCF_002162155.2 Triticum dicoccoides
CGGCGGAGGGAGGCGCTGCGCGGGCCGGCGGGGCCCAGATGCGGCCCGGAGCAGGCCGGCTACGGGCTCCCGCGGGCCGCGGCAGAGGAGGCGCGGGGAGGATGGCGGCGCAACATGTGGCGGCGGCAGATTGGGCGGGCAGCAGCGGCTGGACGTGTCCGGCCATCACAGACGTGTCCGGTGGCGGCGAGAGGAAGAGGACTATGGTTTGGACCCGGGTTTCCGGGGGAGAGGGCATCTATATAGGTAGAGGGAGCTAGGAGACTCCAAATGGAGTGCGGTTTTCGCCCACACGACCGTGATCGGACGACTGAGAGCATGGAGGGGGTTTGGATGGGTTATTGGGCCACTTTGGAGGGGTGTTGGGCTGCACACAAAAGAGGCTTTTACGGTCACCCGGTTAACCGTTGGGGTATCAAACGGACTCCAAATGGCACGAAACTTGACAGGCGGTCTACCGGTGGTATACCAAGGCCGCTTGGCAAACCTCGGTCCATTCCGAGAATGTTAAACACCCGCTCATGAAAAGAGACAAGAAGGGGACGCCGGATGACATAGGAGTGTCGGATTGCAAAACGGACAACGGGGAAAATGCTCGGATGCATGAGACGAACATGTATGCAAAATGAGATGCACATGATGACATGATAAAATACAACACGCAAGCAAAAGACATGGCGACAATGATGAATAACTGGAAGACACCTGGCACATCGAATCCGGGGCGTTACAATACCGCGGGGTCTGTTGTCCCATCATATGATTCGATGTTCATGGGTTTAAACCTTTCTGGGAAATCGTGTTCCATTACTTCATCAGTGAAGTAGAGGGGGTGTGCGGCGCTTCTGTATCGGGCAAGGTCGTGACGTAGCTCGGATGGAGTTCATCTGCGGTCATCGGCTCGGTCGTGATTATGTTTGTCACGTCCGGCCAGGTGGTTGTCATAGTGCATAGGGGCACGCCCCCGCGATCCGTAGATCGATCTTGTCTAACCTGCTCTATTTTCCAAGTCACACCGCAGGTCATGTGTGTATCCCTGAGCTGTTGTATTTATGTTTTTACGGCGAGGTAGTGCTGGTTGGTGTTTGGCTCGAGGTGCCGCCTTATCCCAGCCACGTGGTGGCCCGTCAGCTGCATTATGCGGTAGTAGGACGGGCTCCAGCGCCTCGTCATCAAACTGTGGTAACAGTTTGCGCTTCGGGTAGCTTTTGGTTGGGCGCTCAAGGCCATATTCTTCGGGTGCCATGACGTCAGTCCATCTATCGTTGAGCAGATCTTGATCAGCTTGAAGCTGTTGCTGCTTCTTTTTCAGGTTCCTTGTAGTGGCAATTATCCGGTGCTTAAAGCATTCCTGTTTGTCGGGCTCCTCAGGCACGATAAAATCTTCATCACCGAGGCTCACCTCGTCCTCGGAGAGCGGAAGGTAGTTGCTATCCTCCGAGTCTTCATTCATGGCATGTTTGTCAGGCCTAACTCACCCGTCTTCCCGTTCGTCCTGTTTGGAGGTTGGCTCAACGGGCTCTTCATTGTCTTCGACATCGTTTGGAGTATTGGTTTCTCCTGTGATAGTGTTGCTGTTTTTGCCGCGGTGTGGCTTAGAGCGGCGCCACTGACATCGGCGCTTTGGCTGTATCTCAGGAGGTTTATTCTCGACCGGATTTTCATTGTCGCCGTTTTTCTCTTTGGGTGTATCCACCATGTATATGTCATACGAGGAGGTGGCTATCCAATGCCCTATAGGCGGTGGTTCCTGCTCCTCTCCGGCATCATCGTCCGTACCGTCGATGTCTTCGGAGTCGTAATCAAGCATGTCGGATAAGTCATCGACAGTGGCTATAAAGTGGGTGGTGTGTCGGAAACGAAGTTCTTCGTCGTCCGCTTCCAATTTGAGCCGGACATAGTTCGGCCGAGAGTCCCTCGACAGGGAGAGGGATTTCAATGAGTTTAACACATCGCCTAGAGGTGAGTGCTGGAAGATGTTCGCAGAGTTGAACTCCAAGATCGACGTCTAATCAAACTCGATGGACACGGATGCACGCGGTCCAGAACCTATGGCCGGAGACGAATCCGAGGTTCCGGTGACACAAGCCCAGCTCGATGTTGGGTATGTGTGCGGCTTGAACGCCATTGAGTCTGCAGCTTCCGTGGCGGGGTTGAGCTTCCCGTCCTCGGACGCCGCGGTTTGCTTCGGATCTAGGGCCAGAGCGGTTACGGGCGCTATCTCTTGAGCGCGGTTCGATGACAGATTTGGGTCATGTTCACTCTGGTGGCAGGGGACAGGTGGCATGGGCTTGAATCCGCCGAAGATCAACTCTCCACGGATATCGGCCACGAGTTAGGCTTCCAAACCTAACCCGTTGGCCAGGGGCATAGCTATCGATCTACTCTAGATGGCCAAGCGAGTTGGCCCGCAGTGCGAAGCTTCCGAATACGAAGATCTGTCCGGGGATAGAGATCTCCCCCTGGACTGCGTTGTTGTAGATGATCGATGGAGCCATCAAGCCTTCTGGTGACGATGCAGCGGAACTCTCAATGAAAGCACCAATGTCGGTGTCAAAACCGGCGGATCACGGGTAGGGGTCCCGAACTGTGCGTCTAAGACTAATTGTAACAGGAGGCGGGGGACAAAATGTTTACCCAGGTTCGGGCCCTCTCTATGGAGGTAATACCCTACTTCCTGCTTGATTTATCTTAATGAATATGAGTATTACAAGAGTTGATCTACCAAGATATCGTAATGGCTAAAACCCAAGAAGTCTAGCCTATGATTACAATTTTTGTTGCCTCCATGGACTAAACCCTCCAGTTTATATAGACACCGGAGGGGGCTAGGGTTATACAAAGTCGGTTACAGAGAAAGGAATCTACATAATCTGAATCACCAAGCTTGCCATCCACGCAAAGGAGAGTCCCATCCGGACACGGGAAGAAGTCTTCTGTCTTGTATCTTCATAGCCCAACAGTCGGACCCATGTTAATAGTCCGGCTGTCCGAGGACCCCTGTCAGATATCGGGTTCCGGCAAAACCCTTAAGGTTCGAACTCTGGGGTGCGCACGAAGATATTCTCCCTACCGAAACACACCCACAACCTCGCTGTGATTCTAAGCTAGCATGATGAACAATACAAGAGACACGAGGTTTATACTGGTTCGGGCCACCGTTGTGGTGTAATACCCTAATCCAGTGTGTGGTGTGGTGGATTGCCTCTTGGGCTGATGATGAACAGTACAGATGAAGAACAGCCTCGCGAGGAGAGGTGTTCTTGTGGTGGTGTATTTGGAGAGGAGTCAATCCATCTCTCTTGGCTCTAGATATCCCTTGGCTCTAGATCTCATTTCCCTCCTTTCTACGGTGGTGGCTAGCCCTATTTATAGAGGCCCTGGTCCTCTTCCCAAATATTGACCGTGAAGGGAGCCAACAACAGCCATTTTGAAAGGGGACAACTAGTACAAGCTATCCTGACTAAAGGTGGTCTTCGACTGCCAAAGGCACTAGTGATGACGCCGTCTTGGGCTCCATGGTGACCTCCGTCCTGCCGCTCTGCTGTTCTTGGTCTCATTGCACCGATATGGAAACCTTTGCCTGATGCCTCGGTACTCCGCACCTTCGCTTGCCCCCTTTGCACCAAAGAGGAAACGAGGACATTGTGCAGCCTGGCGCCCGCCTGGTCTTGATCGTCATGGCTTGCGTCATGAGCACCTTGCGAGGTACCCCTTGCCTTGATCTCTCTGCCTCCTTGCGAGCCTGCCTAGTGAGGCTGGCCCTAAAGAGGCCTTGCATCATTCACCTCGCAAGGCTTGCCCCTCGCGAGGGTCTTGAGTGTTTGTTGACGAAGACAGGACATACTGGGCCACTAGCTGAGCCACGCTGCAGGACGCAGGTAGGCAAGTCTAGGGACAACCGTTCCCAGAATGCTGACAGTAGCCCCCGTGCCCAAGGCGTGCTCGGACTTGGCTTAGAAGCAAAGCCAAAGGTCAAGTGCAGAGCGCCGCGGGCCCCAACAGCCCGCGGCCTTGGTTGCCGCGTGGCGGTTGATTCGACGTGGGCGTCTCCGCTTCCCCACGCTGCCTCGACAACTGTTCGACTGACAAAAGGCTAGCCTAGGTAAGGATTGCCTTCATTGCTTTCCTTCGCCTTGCTCCAGATCCCCTTGCTTGTTCTCTTGCTTCCGAAATCTCCAGACCCGCTCCATTCCTCCCCTTTCAGTGAGCAATGCCTCCCCACAAAGGCAAGGTTGACGCGCTGCTGGCTTGGTATTCGCCGGCCCTGGATGCCCCCAACATGTCGGAGAAGAATCTCGTCGCTTCACGCCTGATGAGGCGGTGGAGGGCAGCGAGATGGGAAGACCGAACTCCGGGCAGGCTCCGCCGAGCTGGAGGCTAAGGGGAGCACGTTCTACCACTTCTTCATGAATGTCGTCGTCGTCGGCCTGGTTCCACCCTTCTTCGAGTTCTTCTACGCCGTCCTCCGCCATTACAGGTTGTAGGCCCTTCATCTCCATCCCAACTCTGTTCTCCTTTTGTCGATTTTCGCCTACTACTATGAGGCGCATGTTGGGGTGATGCCGTCCGTGGATTTGCTGTGCCACTTCTTCTCCCTCCGTATCAACGGCGGGCATACCTTGGCATGCGCCAACTTCGTCGCGTACTCCAAGGCCAATGTGATCTCGAAGACCGGGAAGAGGGTCGACGGCTTCCGTAGCAAGTGGGTCATGATGTATGCCAGATATATCCACTCCCGGTTGGCGTTGCCAACGGAGCCACCCCAGTCTGACGAAGGGTGGTCTCGCGCGAAGTTTATCGATTACCGGGCGAAGTTGGTGCTGGAGAAGATGAACACCAACTTGAGGCCAGGCAACACGAAGGCGGCGAAGCTGACAGGGGCCACGCTCCTGAGGGAGTTCCTAACACAGCGGGTGGCTCCGCTTCAGGCGCACTCGTGTCCGTTGTGGACACTTGGGGGCGAAGATGACGAGCTTCGCCTGAACCCGGCGGCCATGGCCGACGAGGATCTGGCCACAGCTCTTCGCCTCCTGGTTGGAGACGACCTGGAAGGCCTGGAGGGTTCCCCTACCCCCTGTTCCTCCGGCAGGACTGGAAACAGGTTGTGGATGCCATGCCCACCTTTGATGGGCGCGGTCTGGTGCCGGTGGTGCCTCCTGAGGCCCAGGGGCGACGACGCAGATGGAAGTGTCTTCAGGCAACTCCTGCGTGGGAGGAGAGGAAGACAAAGAAGAGGAGGTGCGCGACATGGAGGCAACCACAGAAGGGACCGGGGAGACGTCTCCCCGGCGCAGGGCCAGCATTCTCCGCACCTTGCCGGACGACGACGAGGCCAACACCATGCGAGAGGAAGAGGATCCACCCGTGATCCCGAAGAAGGACAGGTCGGCGCTGATCTCCCGAGGGGCCACTTCTGCCCAGGCTCTGCCCAAAGCCGCCTCCAGCCCTTCTGGTGCACCCTCTTTCACTCCTGGACCTCTCGAGGCTGCACCCCGGACCAAGAGGCTTTTGGGCTTTAATCTCAGCAAGAGGTCGGTGGCCTATGCCGCGATTGACCAGTAAGTGCTCGAACTCCGTCTTGTTCTTGTTTTTGCTGCTGGGGCTTGACGTTCTCCATCACTTGGTTAGGCTGCCACTTGCGGCGAAGAAGAAGAAGGGGGACACGGTGGCTCCGCCTGGGACAGACTCATCTGTTGTGGCCGCGCCTTCGCCCGTGGGAAGGGGAGGCGGTGAAGCTCAACCTCCGTTGCCCAATCGTCCTCGCAAGGCCCGGAGGAACACTCTGGTGGGGTGCCAGCCCCCATGGCCCTGCTGGCTCCAGAGGTGCCGACGCCTGATGCTGTTGCTGAGGTAGAAAGGGCTCAGGAGCTCATAGTCTCCCGGGCCGTGGTTATGCTGCCGCCTTCTCCTACTGCACCGCTGGTTCCGGGCTCTTCTGCCTCCTCTGCTGTCTTGGACCGCGCCCTTTCTCAGTTGGATCAGCTGCGGGAAGACCTTCAAGGCACCGACTCCCATTTGGTAGCCGGACGCCTGGAGTTGGTCTCCGGCTGGCTTCATTCTGACACCTCCGTCCGGGCGGCGCTGAGGCTAGCCGTGGTAGCCTCTGAGGAGGAGAAGCAGGCCGCCACCCAGGCTACCACTACCTGCGATGCGGCATTGAAGGATGCCACGGTCGCCCAAGACCGCTGCAAGGTGCTGGAGGCCGAGCTGCTCGGTTTTCGCGATGAGCTCGCCAAGGAAGCTCGCGACCGCCAGGCGAAGGAGGAGGAGATGAAGGCTTGGGAGGACGCCATCGGGGACCGCGACACCGAGCTGACCGCTGAACGCGGCCGGCTGGGGACACTGGAGAAGATGTTGAAGGCGGAGAGGGCCGAGCTGGACGCCAAGGCGAAGGTCCTGGCCGAGGACCGCGTGGCCTTCACGCTCCTTGAGGAGAGGTCTCGCAAGGCACTGAAGACGCTCTACGAGAACGGCTTGGAGAAGCCGCTGGCTCTTGCCAAGGATCGCCCCGCCCAACTGCTTCCCTTCTTGGTCGAGGCGCTCGAGGAAGTTGTGGCCGGCATCGGCCCCATGGCCGAGGTTGAAGCTCGTGTCCTTTCTTCTGCGGCGCTGACACGCGTCTTCAGCCACGTCTACCTTCACGACCCTGGCGCCAATCTCGACGAACTGCTGGAGACCGTGGACAACGAGCACTTCGCCGCCGCTGCTGAAGCTGTGAAGGGCCAGGTGGAAGCCTTGCCGGCGAAGTTCCGCGCCTTTGACACTGCGCCCATGGCTGGTGGTGCTGATCCCATGGCCTTGGGAGGTGGAGCTGGGGGGGGGGGCGACACCATCACGGAGGCGGAGCCCCTAGCGAATGACGACATTGTCCAAGGGTGATCTTCTCGCGGCTTCTTTCCTGTTTCAATTCCTGCAATGTGCACCATGCCTCGTGGAGGCATTTAAACTTGCATTTGGTATTGCAAAGACAATTATGGTTTGTAATATTTGCTTCTGGATTTGCTTCAAAATCTTGCAGTTTCCTTCCTATTTGCTTTATGTTCTACGTTGGCAGAGCCCGGCCCCGCGCATACCTCAACTGCCGTTAGCCCCGATAGGATCACCAGGATGGGACCAAGGAGTGAGGGGCTACGTGACAAGTTAGGCTCCTGAGTCACGCTGCTCAGGAGTCCCCCTTGGCGCACAAACAACAAATAGGGAGGGAATGTAGGGGTAGGTCTGGCGTTCTACGTCAGCAGGGCCCGGCCCCGTGCATACCTCCACCGTCATTAGCCTTGTGGAGCTAAGGAGTGAGGGGCTACGTGACCAGTTAGGCTATCGCGATGCTCAGGAGTCCCCCTTGACGTTCAAATGGTCTTCATACCTTGGCTCCGCTAGGGGAGGGGCGCGCGACGACCAGGTTGGCGTGCGCTCGGGCGTGACCCGGGCGTAGACCCCGTGTCCAGCCCCCTCGCATGATGCTCCTGAGGGAATGTGTTGCGATGAGGCCAGACACTGAGCTCTGGGCTCCCTGAGGTTGGTACGGCCATGGGCCGCTGAGGGAGTCCTGGATTAGGGGGTATCCAGACAGCCGGACTCTATACTTTGTCTGGACTATTGGAGCGTGAAGATACAAGACTCAAGACTCCGTCCCGTATCCGGATGGGACTCTCCTTTGCGTGGAAGACAAGCTTGGCGATCCGGATATTTCCTTCCTTGTAACTGATTCCTTGTAAACCCTAGCCCTATCCGGTGTCTATATAAACCGGAGAGGTTGGTCCTTAGAAGGCCGATCACAACTATAATCATAATCATCATAGGCTAGTTTCTAGGGTTTAGCCTCTACGATATCGTGGTAGATCTACTCTTGTACTACTCATATCGTCAATATTAATCAAGCAGGAAGTAGGGTTTTAACTCCATCGAGAGGGCCCGAACCTGGGTAAACATTGTGTCGCTTGCTTCCCGTTACCATCAGCCTAAGACGCACAGATCGGGACCCCCTACCAGAGATCCGCCGGTTTTGACACCGACATTGGTGCTTTCATTGAGAGTTCCTCTGTGTCATTGCTACAAGGCTCGATGGCTCCTTTAATCATTGTCAACGACATGGTCCAGGGTGAAACTTTTCTTCCCGGACAGTTCTTTGTGTTCGGCGGCTTCGCGCTGCGGGCTAATTCACTTGGCCATCTGGAGCAGATCGACAGCTACGCCCTTGGCCACCAGATCAGGTCCGGAAGCCTGAACTACATGGCGGACATTCGCGAAGAATTGATCTTGAACGGATTCGGGCCTATGCCAGGAGCACCGGACAGTCACGATGAGCACGACTTAGACCTGCTATCGGACAATGCTCGGGATATCACCCCGGCAGTAGCCCCGGAAATAAATCCGGAGCAGGCTGCGTTGCCTAAGGACGGAGGGATGGACCCCGCCCCGCAGGCCGCACACTCATCGGCGGTGGACCCAAACACATGTCTCACCTCTGTGGAAGCCTGTGACTCCGGACCCCCGGGCTCGTATCCGGTTGATGGTTCCAGTCCGCGCACCCTCGAGCCAGTCGAGCCAGGTTGGGCTCCGGTAATGGAATTTACCACTGCGTATATCTTCCAGCACTTGCCCTTTGGCGACATGCTGAACTCATTAAAGTCTCTCTCTTTGTCAGGAGGCTCTTGGCCGAACTATGTCCGACTCGAGTGGGAAGCAGGCGACGAAGGAATTCGCTGCCCACCCACCACCCGCTTCATTGCCACGGTCGATGATCTAACCGACGTGCTTGACTTCGACTCCGAAGACATCGACAGTATGGACGACGATGCAGGAGAAGTACAGGAACCACCGCTCACAGGGCGGTTGGCAGCCACCTCCTCATACGATATATATATGGTGGACACTCCGAAGGAAACCAATGGCGATGAGGCAACAGAGGATAACCCCTGAGGGAGAAAAACAAAGCATGGGCGTTGTCGGCTCCGCTCCAAGCCCCGCCACAGCAATACCGGCCCAGGAGATGAAAACAATTGGGATGGTGCCGAAGAGGAATACAACCCTGACCAGCCTGCCTTCGAGCAGGCCGAGCAGGCGACGGACGGATATCCGGAGGAGGACAACTACATGCCCCCCTCCGAAGACGAGATTAGCATCGGCAATTCCGAAGGCGGCGTTCCCGAGGATCCAGTGGAGCAAGCTCGCTTCCAGCGATGACTCATGGCCACGGCAAGGAGCCTGCAAAGGAAGCAACAGTAGCTCAAAGTTGACCAAGATTTGTTCATGGACAGATGGACCAAGGTCCTGCCCACCAAAAAATACAAACTCGACCGCCCCGACAAAGGGCACACACTGCAGAATTCGCTACCCCAACCTAAGCAGGAGAACCCAAGGCACATACCCCGACGTCAACACACGATAACGGTCCAAAACAATACGAAGGATACACGAAGAGGCATCCTCAAGCCTCGGCGCAATTGTCATAAACGTCAAGTCAGGGATGTTGCTGCCAAATCCAGCAACTCCCAGTCCGGTCAGCGGACAAAGAACAGCTCAAGCCTATACGGCCCGAGCAACATACTCGATCAACCATGTGAAATTCATGGTACTCCTAGAAGGACGGCCAAGAACACCAATAGAGAATGCCGGATCCTCAAAACAAAGCGGCCGGTCGTGTGCCGGAAACAATGAGGGAAGGAGTCCAACAATGGCAAAGTCAAAAGATCCTCCAGATCATAAAAGTACGGCCGATCTCCCCCGATCACATCAACCGTCCGGACAACATCAACCACAGCAATTCAATTGCAGTACCTCTAGACCTAGTAGTCCCGGGTCTCCATCTCACATAAAGCCCCCGCGGGTATGAAACCGCAAATAACATCTTCTAAAAGATGCCAGGTGCAAAGGCCAAGTTTTATTGGCCCACCACTCTAACGGTTGTCTTCGGATCACCAAAAAATGCCACGCCAAAGAATAATTCTTCGGCACCTTCCCCTCATATGGCGATTTACCATATGTTAACGGGATAAACCACGTTGACTAGATTCCATGTGGTAAACCATTAGGCCAACACCGTTTGATATAATCACACCTATGGGCAAGGCCGAACCCTGCCATTAGAGCAGAAATCATACAGCTGACGGAGTAGCGAGTCGTGCATGCCTATCAAAATTTTGATATGACATCCAACTATCCGGACACCAACTAAGGAGTCCGCGCTACTTTATGGTATAATGTCCGGGTTAACTAGGGTCCGATCAGGAACCCTCGGACCAACCACAAGAGGACGTTCAACTGCCTCCAAGTATTTGCCTTTACAAACTAACTTTGACGCAGAACAGGATTGGCGACGTGGAATCAGGTCGGACACACAAGGGCAGGAACATGCATGTGACCCCCCCCCCAAAGAAGGCAGTCCGGATTCACTTCAGATCCACTCACAGCCCCCTCCAGTCCGGCCATCACAGCTTCCACAAAAAACACCTCTTTTCATAATCATAAATCATACTCATATGCATAGACATATCATCCTACTACAATGCGTAGACTTAAATAACACTTATTGGTCGTCGTTTCTCATCGACGCCTCTTTGTAAAAGATGGCAGCCACGCCTCGTGTTACGCCTGATTATGCCAGGGGCTTCATAGTACGGCAATGAAGTCCGACCACCTTTTCGGTCGCTCGGCACCGCGAACTTATAGCACTATATGCATCAGCTCCGAATCATGTCTTGGGTCATTGGTTGGGTTTGCCCGGCTCCCATGTTTTGGTACCTTACATTCCGCTCCATTGGCTAAGGTAGCACTGGGAGAACTACTGCGATTCTGTCTCTGTTCTGCCGGACAAGCACCTCAGTAGAGAAAGCCAAAAACTGACTATCATGATACAGCGAGAGCTGGTCAGCTGTACGAGAGGTTGTAAAATCCTTAAAGATTTATTCCGCATAACGCCATTATAAATGCAGAGTGCGATGGATCGGTCTTCTGATCAGGCGCTAATAGAGCCCCTAGTTCGTCCTTCCAAACACTAGGTGCTGCGCCGACCACACTCGAATTCCTATGGCTAAGTGAGAGTGGTAAAGCCCTATAGTCTGATTGCCTGGTTCATGGTGAGGAACACCTCCTTAAATGGACACAGCCATGGGATCAAGAGTGTTCAGGTACGTCCCGAACACCCCCGTATTTCTTTCATGGGGGCAGAAGCCGACGACTGGCCAACTCTAAGGATTTGCATACACTAAATAGACGCACAGGAAGAACAAATGTTCAAACAAAACAGGCAATAAATAATAAAAGTGCAATTATCCCATATTACAAAGAATGACACGAATGCCCTCAGGGAAATATAATGTCTTTGGTACACTTATCTGCCACAAGGCGGTGTAACGCCCACGATGCGGCTATATCTCCCACGTGTCGAAGCACGACTTAGAGGCATAACCGCATGGTGGTTTTGTCGCAAGAAGGGTCATCTTCACACAATCCCATGTAATGAACAAGAATGGGATAAAGAGAGTTGGATTACAATCGCCACTTCACACAATACATAATTTAGATCATACATCATTCAAATACACTCATAGACCGGCTACGGTCAAAATCCAAATGAAAATAAGACAACCCCAAATGCTAGATCCCCGATCGTCCCGACTGGGCTCCGCTACTGATCATCTGGAAATGAAACATAGTAACGACCAAGATCCTTGTCAAACTCCCACTTGAGCTCGGTTGCGCCATCTGCGCTGGTATCCTCGGCACCTGCATCTGTTTTGGTAGAATCTGTGAGTCACGGGGACTCAGCAATCTCACACCCGCGAGATCAAGACTATTTAAGCTCATAGGTAGGAAAGGGGTAATATGGTGGAGCTGCAGCAAGCACTAAGCATATATGGTGGCTAACATACGCAAGTGAGAGCGTGAAGAGAAGCAACGCATCGGTCAAGAAGCTAGAAGCGATCAAGAAGTGATCCTGAACTACTTACGGTCATACATAACTCAAACCGTGTTCACTTCCCGGATTCCGCCGAGAAGAGACCATCATGGCTACACACACGGTTGATGCATTTTAATGAAGTCAAGTGTCAAGTTATCTACAACTAGACATTAACAAATTCCCATCTGCCTCATAACCGCGGGCACGGCTTTAGAAAGATAATATCCTGCAGGGGTGTCCCAACTTAGCCCATCATAAGCTCTCAGGGTCAACGAAGGATATACCTTCTCCCGGGAAGACCCGATCAGTCTTGGAATCCCGGTTCGTAAGACATTTCGACAATGGTAAAACTTGACCAGCAAAGCCGCCCGATGTGCCGACAAATCCCGATAGGAGTCGCACGTATCTCGTTCTCAGGGCACACCGGATGGGCAAGACGTCGGGTTGGTATAGACCCTGGTTGCCCAGGGGACGCCGGACATCGCCCAGGTTGGACCAGCATTTGAAGGAACACTGGCCCGGGGGGATAAATAAAGATGACCCTCGGGCTCGCGAAAACCCAAGGGAAAAAGGCTTAGGTGGCAAATGGTAAAACCAAGGTTGGGCCTTGCTGGAGGAGTTTTATTCAAAGCGAACTGTCAAGGGGGTCCCATAAATCACTCAACCGCGTAAGGAACGCAAAAATCAAGGAACATAACACCGGTATGACGGAAACTAGGGTGGCAAGAGTGGAACAAAACACCAGGCATAAGGCCGAGCCTTTGTCAGGACCCCGACTCAATGTCACATCGATCTAGCATGTAACACCTCATATCACTTTGCGGCCTCACGCACGGTATTCCCACGGGTGTCGCATTACCTTTGCCCGGGACCGTTTGCGCCTTTTGGCACACGTATATGACAGTGTCGCTAGCATCCATATGATAAGGAGCCCGGGCTGACATGGCTAGTCGTAAACCCAAAGTGGCACAAACTTACAGGGACAGGCATCCATGACCCAACATCGAACGTGTCGGTCATCAGCGAGTGAATCCAGGCTGTAGCACTGGGCTAGCAGGACTCCGGTGAACCGGGCTATAGCGGGCTAACAGGACTCCGGTATTCATCGCGTGACATTTCCCCGAAGGGACAGACACAGGAACGAAGAAGGACACATGCCGGCCAGCCTAAGTGTTCCGGAGCAGCAGCAAGCTACCATGGCTCAGTGGAAACACTAGGAGACATTTCCCGGTAAGAGAGGCTACTAAGGATAAACAACTAGATAGCCAGATCCCACACATACCAAGCATTTCAATAACATACACACAATATGCTCGATATGTGCAAATACAACATGGCATCACAACATGACTCTACGACACAAGTAACTATTCAATAGGCTCCGAGGGGCGAGATATTACAAACATGGGTCTCATGACCCAACAATCAGAGCATACAAATCAAAGCACAAGCGGAAGCTATCATGTCTGAGTACAGACATCTATAAATGAAAAAGGCTGAGAAGCCTGACTATCTATCAGATCCTGCCGAGGCACAAGATCGTAGCTGAGGTATCAAGCTAACGTCGAAGTCCACGTGGAACTACTAGCGAGACCGAAGTCTCTCTGCAAAAACATAAAATAGGCAAACGTGAGTACAAATGTACCCAGCAAGACTTACATCAGAACTATCTACATATGCATCATTATCAACAGAGGGGATGGTGGAGTTTAACTGCAGCAAGCCAGCTTTGACTTAGTGGCTAACCTAAACTATGATTGCAAGTAACTCTTCAGGTGGCGCACACGAGTCCACATATTCACCATATCAATACACCACTATGGATCCGCTCCCGTCTCCCTACGAGAACGCCATCCATAGCACTCACACTTATCTTGCGTATTTTAGAGTATCCACTTTCACTTGTCTATGAACTGATATAAGCAAGCCAGAAGTCCTTTACCGCGGACACGGCTATTCGAATAGATGATATTAACCCTGCAGGGGTGTACTTCTTCATACATGTTTCCACCACTTAGCGTCTGCACACGACATGTGCTCGGCAGACTTCAAGCGAAAGCCGACGTGGGTGTAGACCACGACCTACCTAAACACTCAAGTCTCTAGTCCAGGTTTATCGCCTATTCGGGTTCCATCCATGAGGAGATCCGGCCGGAGTTTCGCTCACAGCCCCAAACGATGTGAACAGGGTTCCCGAGATACCAAACGGGCATCCGGTACACCGTGCCACGTACCTACCGCATCACAGCCCACCCCTACGGTCAGCACTGTCCACGGCCTCCAATAAGCTACAAACACCAGAAACTACTTGCAACTCCTGGACAGAGGACTAGGGTGAATAAGAAGTCGAGCGGGGTCATATTTCAGGGCCCAATGTATGGTAGTAGCTGAGTCATGGATCACAAACACAGAACTCAGTTCCTAAGGACGGCTGCAATGAGACAACCCACCATGTACTCCTACATGGCCTCTCACCGCTACCTTTACCAAATCGTGTTCACACACTTAGCTCACACTCAGTAGGACATGTTCACACACCTCTGATTCATCCCCGATGAATCAGACCTGACTCAACTCTAAGCAGTAGCAGGCATGACAAACAAACATGAATGAGTAGGCACAACAGGGCTCAAACAACTCCTACTCATGCTAGTGGGTTTTATCTATTTACTGTGGCAATGACAGGTCATGCAAAGGATAAAGGGGTTCAGCTACCGCAGCAAGTAACAGATGAATCGGTGTTGTCCTAATGCAGTAAAAGAGAGCAGGAGCGAGAGAGTAGGATTGTATCGGAATGAACAAGGGGGTTTTGCTTGCCTGGCACTTCTAAAGATAGCATTGAGTCTTCATCAGTGTCAACGATCACATCATCGGTATCACGTCTATCGAGAGGGTACAATTACCGGCAACATAGAAGGGAACACAATCAATGCAATGCACAATATGATGCATGATCATGACATGGCAAAATGAATGTGTTTTGAGCTAATGCAACTAGCAACAGATTAAATGAAGTTGGTTTGAATACAAGATTCAAATTCAAACTCCATATGTGATTATTCAAATGCCATTTAATTGATTTGTGCTAAACAGCAGCTATAAGTTGTTCTAACATGCATGAAAACGGTACAGATGGATTCCTTGAATTTTTCTGATAATTTTTCATATATAAATTATTTAATTTGGATTTACGGTTGAATTTCTATGAATTTTAGAAGTTTATACCATTTTCTGGATTTTCTGATTTATTTTAAATCCAGAAAATCATTTAATGCGTCAGCATGACATCACCTTGACGTCATCAGGTCAACAGGGCAGGTTCAGGTCAAACCTGACCAGTGGGGTCCACTGGTCAGTGACTGGGGCCGATTAGTGTCGCTGACATGTGGGCCCAGTCAACAGCCACGTCAGCTTAGTCAAAGCTGACGCGTGGGGCCACTAGGATTAGTTAAAAACTAAACAGAAACTAATCTATGATTAATTAGCAGGTGGGACCCTGCTATCAGTGTCACAGGGTTAATTAGCAGGGTCATTAGCCCCTAACGACGACGCCACGTCAGCACGCCGGAGACCAGCCGACGGCGACCACAGAACACGGCGGGGGCACGCCGGACTTGCGCTAGAGGCGTCAGTTTGGCGCGCTGAGGGCACCAGGGGATGGCCCTTGCTCTCGCGCATCCAGAGGACCAAGTGGGAGGTCGTGGGGTCGCTGGAACTCATGCCGGCGACGAGCTTTGGCGGCGAGGGTGTTCGGTGGTGCTCGGGCGCGTCGCTACGGTGCATCAGTGAGCAAATGGAGAGGCTGGGCAGCACCTGCTAGACATGGGGAGCACTAAGAGCAGCTCAGTTTGGCCAGGGGAGCACAGAGGCTATGCGTGCAGCAGCAATGGCAGACGGTGGCTTCGGAGCTCGTGGGGAATGGCGCTACGGCACGAAGGAGAGCATGCTGAGTTAGGGGAGAAGGTCAGTGGCTCACGGCGATGACGAGGGGACGCTCGGCGAGGTCGGGGGCGGTCCGGAGCCGACGAATTTGACGAAGATGGCCGGCGGTCCCGAGGTTGAAGAAGACATCGAGGGCGGTGTTGCGGCACGTCAGGGGCCTCGTGGCTCGTTGAGGAGGTAGAGGAAGGACCGGCGGAGCTTCCTGGGCGTCGGTGAGCCGTGGGGTGGCCGGTAGCCACGGTGGCTCTTGTTGGTGGCGGCGGCTCCGTTCGGGTGAGGAGAACAGAGGAGGGGGAGAGTGTTCGGGGAAGAGAGAGGGAGCAGCGAGGGAGGAAGAGGAGCGAGGGGACACGAGGCGTCGTCGTGGCGTCGCTAGGGAGACCGGGGGAAGCAGGAGGTGGCCGAGCAGGGTGGAGGTGGCGCGCGCGGCGGCGTCGCGGTGTCCGTCCTCCTGGCAGGGAGGAAGACGACAGGGGAGGGGGGTGGAGATGGGCTGGGCTGGCCAGGTGGGCCTGGTGGGCTACAGAGGTAAGTCCAGGTAAGGTTTCTCTCCTCTGTCTTTTATTTCCATTTCAGTTCTGTTTTCTTTTATTTAATCTGTTTTGCCACTGTTTTGAATTTTAAAAATAATTCAAACAATGCCAAAAACTCCTCTGAAAATATTTATGCTGCTTAATGGACTTTTCCAAAAGCACATAAAATGTTTCAGGGTATTTGGAAATATATTCTATACAAGTTATGAATATAGTTCCAAATGCAAATAAAGTAATGATTTAAATTCAGTGCTCAAAATATTCCTCAATAATGTTCATTATTTTTGGTTTGGTGCAAAACCCTTGCCAAAATATAACCAACATTATTTAAGGCCATTTTGAAAACATTGAATGCATTTTCCAGGGTTCTTTGCCCCTCTTTTATTTAAGTTTTTGAGGCTTCCAAAATTCCTCAGTTCAAGTTTCAGAAATTTAAATATGATGCCTGGATGAAGATGCAACTAATTACAAACAATATTCTAGGGCTGTGACAACTCACCCCCACTAAACAAAAATCTCGCCCCGAGATTCGAGTGTAGGGTAAGGTGAAGGGGAAACGCAACTAGTATAATCTTCACGACCCAGGGTGCACTTCATAGGAACGTTGATTCGATCACCATCATCGTCTTGAAGTCTTGCTCTGAGAAATCCTGTCAACATGACATGGAGGGAAGAAGGAGACTCTAGAAGGGTCGATCTTCTCGAAGATCGAACAACTCACGGAATGAGACATAGGACCATCTCTCGGGTGGAGACACGAGATACACATCAAGAGGGGTGGAAAGAAACGGATGACGAAGGTTCACTAGGTGGACAACAATTCCACACTTAAAAAGGTGGTAAACGATTGTCAATGTAGCGAGGAGTTGAGTTGCCATGACACCACAACGAAACATCCTGGAGGAGGGTGATTCGTAGATTATTTCCTTAAGTGGCAAAAAGAATTACCTTTGATTCAGAGATCATTGAAAACCTTTATACCAGCCTAAGGCAATTCTCAAGCGATCGTTTGGAGGGGGTCGGTAGAATGGCATACTCAGACTTGGATGATGTGGATTACCTTGTTGAAGACAACGCAATGGATGAATTTGCTTATCACCGGAAATGGATGAGACCCATGGTAGAATGGCACATTGGCGGTGCAAGCTGGGAACAAAATGCAAATGCTGGGAAGGATTCTGGTAACTGGGGAAGGACCCAACAATAGAGAGTGAATTCACTGTTTGAAAAGGTCATAGCATTGCCGAGGAAGTTGAGAGCAAACCTAGCTAGTGCCGATGGTAACACCTAACGCTTGTGCGTGCTCTCAAGAACTTGAGCATTTCCATAATCATCAAGGTTTTACCAACATCCGTGTCAAGGGTGCCGACAGCACAACATACTACCATGATGAATAGCGATGGACGACGCACATGCAAAGGAGGATAACACTTTCTCAGATTTCACCTTAGCGAGGCCAAGGGAACGAAATCTGGATGATCGACCGAGAGACATTTAGCACTCCGCTTCTAATGTTCTCCTTGATGTGCTAGTGTAACCCATTCATAGATATGGTTTGATATCTAGAACATCAAGTAAAAAGGTCGGACTTCGGAACACAGAAATCCATAGGGGCAACTAGGGAGTAAATCCTACGAAATCCCTATGGGGAGGTGGCCAACTTCCTCAATCAAGATATTATAATAACAGGTCTTCCGGCTGGGTGTGTTGGCCACGACATCCACCTTACCGGTTATCGAGAGACCAATATTATAGTTCTTGGGAGATGTTCCAAACCATCATATCTGCCTGAGATTCAGATCTGGTTGGTGTCAGGATATTCCAGACTCATCGAGTCTAGGAAGAAAAATGAAAGTTTGCAACACAATTCGATGAGACAACGCTGCGAGATTCTCGGGGAATGAACTACGATAGTAAGCTCCAAAACATGAGCTGGTTCTGCTACAACATGTGAACACGATGTCCAAGACAAGCATGACCACAAAGTAGTCTTATAATAAAACACTACTGAGTTCAGGAGGGGGAACCATCATTAATGACATCGAAGTCTCCACGCGTGGAAGTCCAAAGAGTTCACCTTGGACAGACTCCTTTATCCTTGAACAACTCAATCAGTGGCTTGGTGTGCTCGGAACACATATGGAATGAAGGTTGCAAGTCTCCAAACCATAGAATACTTCGCACATATGCATGACTGACTTGGGATGATCCCAGAGGAAGCAAAACTAACTTTCTCAAATTCACGGCGGCAACTTTCACCAAATGCACGTGTATAAGAGGAAGTCACTCCTTTCATCAAACAAATACTTCATGAGTTAGCATGAAGAAATGCTTTCAAAAGTTTCCAACACTAGCTTAATGTTCAACAACATCATGGAGGAGATAAGGATGTTGTCAATGGACTCAACAACAACTCATCAAAATTTCCATATCACTGGACTTCCACCATCGTGTGAACATGGTGATAGCATTGGTCAGACCCAAAAGATATAATGGTGTATGCTCGAGGGATCAACCACGAGGAAGACAACATTACGAACATCGTTGGTTCTGACTTGATTTGACGATAGCCCACACTCAAATCAAAGGATTGATAGGACGATAGGTCCAGCAACTGATCACAGGGACCAATCGATGAAGATATCATCTTTCTTCAACACACACTACACAAGAATATCCCTTTGGAACGAACTAAGTCAGGCAAGCTTTTATCCTCCAATTCTCCAAGTTGTTGTTTGGCTTAACCAACTAGCTCAGGGGTATCTAACACCGATTCTTGGAGAGAAAGTGGTTCACAAGAAACCAACTTGATCACGAGCTCAACATAACAGTCAGGTGACAGCCTGGTGATACTTTCGAGAAGATATTCGGAAAATCACGAACCACCGATATGTTACTAAGCTCGAGAACAATCTCGCTTTTGAGGGCAAGACGATATGATCAAATGAGTGAGGACTTGACAAAATCCTAACTCATCAATCGAAGTGTGCACCAGGAAGATGGACAAGGTAGCACGATCAATCTTAGAAGGATGATTCAAAAACCAACACGCTAAGAATGAAATTATTACCCTTTAACTACCAAGCAACGAGGTTGCTGGGAGTATTGATTTCACACATCACAATTCATTTGTCGATATTCCGGTTGCATCAACACGAGGGCCGAGGAATGACTAATGATGGTGAGAAGTATCACTACGTCAAAATTCATGAGAGTTGGTGCAGTTCTCATGACAAATCTGACATAAGGGGGGTAATACTCCAAGGTAGAACAGAACCAAAAGCTGGATTGGCATTTGATCTGCGGAATACAACTACTTTGACCCAATCCTAGATATGGATGAGGTACTGGAGTTTGTTTCTCCAAGTCATTCAGGACAGAATGGCTTGACGGACCACAAGAGTAATAGGCATCGATAAACGAACGCACGCATACGCTTGACTATCAATTGATAGACGAAGGTCAGTAGACAACTAAAGAGGGACAACTCAAAGGAACATACGATTTTCTGAGTTGTGGATGCATGGTTTAGCATGTCAAACGAAGTTCAACATATTTCTTCCGGATAACCCATGCAGAAAGGTAGAACTAGCAGAGCCACAATATATAATGGAGAACTCATCGAGAATAATCCTGTTGTGATATTTCAGTTCAACGAGGAACTTCTGCCATAAGTAGTTCATGGTATTTGGAAGAAGAAGATACCACGGACTTCAAGGACTATCGCAAAGGTTACTAATATCCTAAAGGCACTAGCAATTACTATCAACATGAAGTAGGTAGAGTGAATCTCGGGTTCAGAACCCAGGAGTAGAATACCTACTACTAAGTAGCATCACGGGATGCTTTCGAGAATGATGGCCAGAATCATCACACTGGGAACACAAATCATGGCTAAATTACTAGATGATCCCCTAAGACACCTAGGGTCATAATAATATCTCCAACATATATGTCAAGGTAACGGAGTACCTCAACTCACTGATTAGTGTGGTTAATCTGGCCCATGGGAACATTGAAACGGGAAGAAAGGATTTGCAAATGCATCAGACTACTTAGAAACCTGGGATGACTCGGATAGCATAACGGCTGTAAATGCTCAGAAAAGATTTGAGACATTCACAAAAATGGTGGCATAACCACTCAGAAGCACAATATCAAGGTTTCGAGATCAACAATTAACATACGGAAGTAGTAGGAACTGAACTGAGACTTAAATCCAACAATCTTATAAGTCTACTGATTAGTAACACGTGGTCCTAATAGCAAGAAGAGATAGCCTAGTTCTTAATCCCCGTAGAAGAGAAGATGATGACTCAGATCAGAAGGCCATGAGGTATAAGGAGTAAAAAGAACCTTACGTTCCATCCCACAATCAATTCCCTTATATAACTAAAGAATTTCTAGACTCAACTTCGACCAGTTGGCTTGGTAATCCTACAGGCAGTCAAGCTCTGATACCAACGCTGTCAGGACCCCGACTCAATGTCACATCGATCTAGCATGTAACAACTCATATCACTTTGCGGCCTCACGCACGGTATTCCCACGGGTGTCGCATTACCTTTGCCCGGGACCGTTTGCGCCTTTTGGCACACGTATATGACAGTGTCGCTAGCATCCATATGATAAGGAGCCCGGGCTGACATGGCTAGTCGTAAACCCAAAGTGGCACAAACTTACAGGGACAGGCATCCATGACCCAACATCGAACGTGTCGGTCATCAGCGAGTGAATCCAGGCTGTAGCACTGGGCTAGCAGGACTCCGGTGAACCAGGCTGTAGCGGGCTAACAGGACTCCGGTATTCATCGCATGACATTTCCCCGAAGGGACAGACACAGGAACGAAGAAGGACACATGCCGGCCAGCCTAAGTGTTCCGGAGCAGCAGCAAGCTACCATGGCTCAGTGGAAACACTAGGAGACATTTCCCGGTAAGAGAGGCTACTAAGGATAAACAACTAGATAGCCAGATCCCACACATACCAAGCATTTCAATAACATACACACAATATGCTCGATATGTGCAAATACAACATGGCATCACAACATGACTCTACGACACAAGTAACTATTCAATAGGCTCCGAGGAGCGAGATATTACAAACATGGGTCTCATGACCCAACAATCAGAGCATACAAATCAAAGCACAAGCGGAAGCTATCATGTCTGAGTACATACATCTATAAATGAAAAAGGCTGAGAAGCCTGACTATCTATCAGATCCTGCCGAGGCACAAGATCGTAGCTGAGGTATCAAGCTAACGTCGAAGTCCACGTGGAACTACTAGCGAGACCGAAGTCTCTCTGCAAAAACATAAAATAGGCAAACGTGAGTACAAATGTACCCAGCAAGACTTACATCAGAACTATCTACATATGCATCATTATCAACAAAGGGGATGGTGGAGTTTAACTGCAGCAAGCCAGCTTTGACTCAGTGGCTAACCTAAACTATGATTGCAAGTAACTCTTCAGGTGGCGCACACGAGTCCACATATTCACCATATCAATACACCACTATGGATCCGCTCCCGTCTCCCTACGAGAACGCCATCCATAGCACTCACACTTATCTTGCGTATTTTAGAGTATCCACTTTCACTTGTCTATGAACTGATATAAGCAACCCAGAAGTCCTTTACCGCGGACACGGCTATTCGAATAGATGATATTAACCCTGCAGGGGTGTACTTCTTCATACATGTTTCCACCACTTAGCGTCTGCACACGACATGTGCTCGGCAGACTTCAAGCGAAAGCCGACGTGGGTGTAGACCACGACCTACCTAAACACTCAAGTCTCTAGTCCAGGTTTATCGCCTATTCGGGTTCCATCCATGAGGAGATCCGGCCGGAGTTTCGCTCACAGCCCCAAACGATGTGAACAGGGTTCCCGAGATACCAAACGGGCATCCGGTACACCGTGCCACGTACCTACCGCATCACAGCCAACCCCTACGGTCAGCGCTGTCCACGGCCTCCAGTAAGCTACAACCACCAGAAACTACTTGCAACTCCTGGACAGAGGACTAGGGTGAATAAGAAGTCGAGCGGGGTCATATTTCAGGGCCCAATGTATGGTAGTAGCTGAGTCATGGATCACAAACACCGAACTCAGTTCCTAAGGACAGCTGCAATGAGACAACCCACCATGTACTCCTACATGGCCTCTCACCGCTACCTTTACCAAATCATGTTCACACACTTAGCACACACTCAGTAGGACATGTTCACACACCTCTGATTCATCCCCGATGAATCAGACCTGACTCAACTCTAAGCAGTAGCAGGCATGACAAACAAACATGAATGAGTAGGCACAACAGGGCTCAAACAACTCCTACTCATGCTAGTGGGTTTTATCTATTTACTGTGGCAATGACAGGTCATGAAAAGGATAAAGGGGTTCAGCTACCGCAGCAAGTAACAGATGAATCGGTGTTGTCCTAATGCAGTAAAAGAGAGCAGGAGCGAGAGAGTAGGATTGTATCGGAATGAACAAGGGGGTTTTGCTTGCCTGGCACTTCTGAAGATAGCATTGAGTCTTCATCAGTGTCAACGATCACATCATCGGTATCACGTCTATCGAGAGGGGACAATTACCGGCAACATAGAAGGGAACACAATCAATGCAATGCACAATATGATGCATGATCATGACATGGCAAAATGAATGTGTTTTGAGCTAATGCAACTAGCAACAGATTAAATGAAGTTGGTTTGAATACAAGATTCAAATTCAAACTCCATATGTGATTATTCAAATGCCATTTAATTGATTTGTGCTAAACAGCAGCTATAAGTTGTTGTAACATACATGAAAATGGTACAGATGGATTCCTTGAATTTTTCTGATAATTTTTCATATATAAATTATTTAATTTGGAGTTACGGTTGAATTTCTATGAATTTTAGAAGTTTATACCATTTTCTGGATTTTCTAATTTATTTTAAATCCAGAAAATCATTTAATGCCTCAGCATGACATCACCTTGACGTCATCAGGTCAACAGGGCAGGTTCAGGTCAAACCTGACCAGTGGGGTCCACTGGTCAGTGACTGGGGCTGATTAGTGTCGCTGACATGTGGGCCCAGTCAACAGCCACGTCAGCTTAGTCAAAGCTGACGCGTGGGGCCACTAGGATTAGTTAAAAACTAAACAGAAACTAATCTATGATTAATTAGCAGGTGGGGCCCTGCTATCAGTGTCACAGGGTTAATTAGCAGGGTCATTAGCCCCTAACGACGACGCCACGTCAGCACGCCGGAGACCAGCCGACGGCGACCACAGAACACGGCGGGGGCACGCCGGACTTGCGCTAGAGGCGTCAGTTTGGCGCGCTGAGGGCACCAGGGGATGGCCCTTGCTCTCGCGCATCCAGAGGACCAAGTGGGAGGTCGTGGGGTCACCGGAACTCATGCCGGCGACGAGCTTTGGCGGCGAGGGTGTTCGGTGGTGCTCGGGCGCGTCGCTACGGTGCATCAGTGAGCAAATGGAGAGGCTGGGCAGTACCTGCTAGACATGGGGAGCACTAAGAGCAGCTCAGTGAGGCCAGGGGAGCACGGAGGCTATGCGTGCAGCAGCAATGGCGGACGGTGGCTTCGGAGCTCGTGGGGAACGGCGCTACGGCACGAAGGAGAGCATGCTGAGTTAGGGGAGAAGGTCAGTGGCTCACGGCGATGACGAGGGGACGCTCGGCGAGGTCGGGGGCGGTCCGGAGCCGACGAATTTGACGAAGATGGTCGGCGGTCCCGAGGTTGAAGAAGACATCGAGGGCGGTGTTGCGGCACGTCAGGGGCCTCGTGGCTCGTTGAGGAGGTAGAGGGAGGACCGGCGGAGCTTCCTGGGCGTCGGTGAGCCGTGGGGTGGCCGGTAGCCACAGTGGCTCTCGTTGGTGGCGGCGGCTCCGTTCGGGTGAGGAGAACAGAGGAGGGGGAGAGTGTTCGGGGAAGAGAGAGGGAGCAGCGAGGGAGGAAGAGTAGCGAGGGGACACGAGGCGTCGTCGTGGCGTCGCTAGGGAGACCGGGGGAAGCAGGAGGTGGCCGAGCAGGGTGGAGGTGGCGCGCGCGGCGGCGTCGCGGTGTCCGTCCTCCTGGCAGGGAGGAAGACGACAGGGGAGGGGGGTGGAGATGGGCTGGGCTGGCCAGGTGGGCCTGGTGGGCTGCAGAGGTAAGTCCAGGTAAGGTTTCTCTCCTCTGTCTTTTATTTCCATTTCAGTTCTGTTTTCTTTTATTTAATCTGTTTTGCCACTGTTTTGAATTTTAAAAATAATTCAAACAATGCCAAAAACTCCTCTGAAAATATTTATGCTGCTTAATGGACTTTTCCAAAAGCACATAAAATGTTTCAGGGTATTTGGAAATATATTCTATACAAGTTATGAATATAGTTCCAAATGCAAATAAAGTAATGATTTAAATTCAGTGCTCAAAATATTCCTCAATAATGTTCATTATTTTTGGTTTGGTGCAAAACCCTTGCCAAAATATAACCAACATTATTTAAGGCCATTTTGAAAACATTGAATGCATTTTCCAGGGTTCTTTGCCCCTCTTTTATTTAAGTTTTTGAGGCTTCCAAAATTCCTCAGTTCAAGTTTCAGAAATTTAAATATGATGCCTGGATGAAGATGCAACTAATTACAAACAATATTCTAGGGCTGTGACAGCCTTCCACCCTTTACCAAGTATATAAGGTGCATTAATTAAACAGGAGATATTGTGATATCCCAAAGTATCCATGTTCCAACAAGGAACAAACTTCATCTTCACCCGCAACTAGCAACGCTATAAGAGGGGCTGAGAAAAAGCGGTGACATAGCCAAACAACGGTTTGCTAGGAAAGGATGGTTAGAGGTTTGACATGGCAATATGGGTGGCATGATATAGCAAGTGGTAGGTAACATAGCATAGGCATAGCAAAAGAGCGAGCATCTAGCAAGCAAAGATAGAAGTGATTTTGAGGGTATGGTCATCTTGCCTGCAAAGTTCTCAGAGTTGTCGAAAGCTTGATCCTCGTTAGAATACTCATCAGTTTCCTCGTGCACGTACTCGTCTCCCGGCTCTACCCAAAGCAAGAACACAAGCAATGGAACCACAATCAAACATGGAGCAATGCACAAGCAACATGATGCAATACATGACATGATATGCGAGATCTGATATGCAATGCTTATGCGTGCTCCGGAAGGGAAAATGATGAACAAGGCATCAACTTGGCAAACCAAGTATGCCGCTGGAAAGATGAGATGATTTCGGTTGAAATCGATATAAAGATCACCGGAATCGGATGCACGGTTTGCAAATGGCAAGCAAAACAAGAATGACACAAATCTGCGATTAACAGCACGAGGCTACTTACCATGCAACAAGAAACTATGCTACAGCACCCCAACATAAAAACAAAGCATATGGCAGTGATCTACAGGAGATGATTGACAAAAAAGAACACTGAGCTACGGCTAAATCACACCATAACAGGTTCAAACAAGCATGGGAAAAGTGCAAAAGATATCTGGTTTGACATGGCATAAACAGCATCAGGTAGCAATGTTCAGATCAAGGAATCAACATGCTATAGGAACTTATAATAGCAAAACAAGGCATGACATGATTCTACTCAAAGCATAGAACAAAAGTCCCTTACTGACCATGAGCCAAAAAGATCAGAAGAAATGATGGCATGCATGTAAATAGGGCATGGCATTGACAGAATTACGAAGGCACCTTCGTGAGCTCGATGCACTCACTACAGAGCATTTCATGATAAACTAAGCATACATCCATCAATAAGACATGGCATAGAAGCTATACATGGCAAGAACAACATCATAGCATACACGGATCAACTACAACAACCTTGGCAAAATTGAATAACATGTAAACAATCTGCCAGGAAACATTTTGTAGCGTAGAGCACGAAAATTACATGCTAGACTACTCCATAATTTCAAACAGGGGAATGAATGGATAGAGCATAACCATATGTTCAAAACACCCTTACTGAAGTATCTCAAAATAAGCATGGATCTCTCTGTAGCATCAAGTTTACATGGCATAAAAATAACAGCAGAACAGGGGCTGAAATCAGCAACATCACTAAGCCTAGTTTGCATGCTTGTGCTAGTCACCACAGAGACAACAAAAATACATATCATATAACCCTGTAAAGATGGCATGGCATAGTTCATAAGATGCACTCATCAATCATGGCAAAAATGACAAAAGTGCAAGTTCTGATAAGAATCTAAAACTAACATCACATAGCCCTCTTCTAACAGCATTTCGGGCATCAAGATGTGCTCAACTTAAAATGATGCAATGAGATGAAATGATGTACTCGTCGAGACGAACAGTTCGTATGCTATACGCCCAAAACGGAGCCACGAGTACAGAGTTATGGTGCGATGAAAATGCAACAAATAATCTGCAGAATAAATAACTTAGAGGATTTCGGGGGTCAACCGGATAGATCTAGGGTTCGTCACGCGAACCGAGGCGGCGGTGCGGCTCGCCGGAGAGGAGGAAGGAGGGCCGGGGAGGCGAGTCCCGACCGGATCCGGGCGGCGCCGACCCGGATCCGACGCGGGCGGCGATGGGCGGCGGGTCCGCGGGGTCGCTGGCGGCGCAGGACGGCGCCCGGGGCGGCGGTGCCTGGCGATGAGGTGGCGGCGAGTAGTGGCTCGGGGCGGCAGGGCGAGGGCGAGGGCGCGGGAGGATGAGCGGGCGCGGGCGGCGACGGCTCGGGCCAGGGAGGGCCGGCTGCGGGCCTGCGGCGGAGGCGGCGATGTGAGCGCGGCCCGCCACGTGGCAGCGCGCGATTGGTCCGGGGCGTCGGGCGGATGTTGTCCGACCGGACCGGACATGTCTGGTGGCGCGGAGAGGAGCGGGGCTAGGGTTAGGGGTGGATTTGATCCGGAATTTCGGGGTTTTTATAGGTAGAAGGAGCGAGGAAGCTCCGAATGAGGTGCGGTTTTCGAAAGATAATACCCTGCAGGGGTGTCCCAACTTAGCCCATCATAAGCTCTCACGGTCAACGAAGGATATACCTTCTCCCGGGAAGACCCGATCAGTCTCGGAATCCCGGTTCACGAGACATTTCGACAATGGTAACACTACTAGGGAAAAGCCTATACACAGAATCTTATCAGCAGCACGCTCCAAAATAACTCGCTGCTGCTAACTAGCAGTAGCGCGTACGGGCGAAACTCGCTGCTGAGACAAATATAGCAGTAGCGCGTCATCCGAAAGACGCGCTGCTGCTATAATTCCTACAAGGCCTCCGCGAGGCTAGTTATAGCCGCAACGCGTTAGAGTGATGCGCGCTACTGCTACGCGGCATAGCAGCGCATTTATAGGATAAGCGCTACTGCTAAGTTTCCTACAAAAATTTAGTCCCACCTCGCTCCGTGAAGAGAGTTTCTACCACCTTAAATATGTTACTTCTCACACTTTGACAAGCACTTGATCTTCATTGAACTCTATGTGTAGAATTTGTGGCTGCAATATGAGTCTTCACCTGTTCCTAAACCGGTGAGGACTCATATTGTCAAATCAGATTGTACACAAAAAGATCATTGATGATCAATGTGTTTTTGATATATTGAACAAAGTCTATTTTTGCATGCTGACACATAGCAGTAGCGCTTTACTGTGAAAAGCGCTGCTGCTAGATAGCTTAGCAGTAGCGTGTTTTCCCGAAGAGCGCTACTGCTAAGCCATCTATCTCTCTCATCTCCTCCCTTCGGATCCACTCACACACAGCCACTTAAAATCCTCTCCGGCCGATCCGTCTGCGCCGCGCGCCCCCGTCGCCCCTCCTCCATCTGCGCCGCGCGCCGTCACCTCCTCCTCCTTGCTGGACTCGGTACCGGCCTCCTCCTCCGTCCTCCCTCTCCACTCGCCGCTGGCCGGCCCCTCCTCGCTCCGCCTTCCTCCTTCGTCCTCCCTCAACTGGCCGCGCCGGCCGGCCCCTCCTCGCTCCGCCTTCCTCCTCCGTCCTCCCTCAACTGGCCGCGCCGGCCGGCCCCTCCTCGCTCAGCCTTCCTCCTCCATCCAACTTTCTTCTCCCTCCTCGAGTCGCCCTCCTTCTCCCTCCTTCTCATTTTGATTTAGTTGATTTAGTAGGCTAGTTGATTTAGTTGACTTAGAACATTTTGATTTAGTTGACTTAGTAGGCTAGTTGATTTAGTTGACTTAGAACATTTTGATTTAGTTGAGTTAGTAGGCTAGTTGATTTAGTTGACTTAGAACATTTTGATTTAGTTGACTTAGTAGGCTAGTTGATTTAGTTGACTTAGAACATTTTGATTTAGTTGATTTAGTAGGCTAGTTGATTTAGTTGACTTAGAACATTTTGATTTAGTTGACTTAGTAGGCTAGTTGATTTAGTTGACTTAGAACATTTTGATTTAGTTGATTTAGTAGGCTAGTTGATTTAGTTGACTTAGGAACATTTTGATTTAGTTGATTTAGTAATCCTTTGCACATATTGCTTTAGGAAGAATGGCGCCACCACCACCACTATGTCAACTGTGCAAGTCCAGATGCGCCAGCAGCCTTGCAACTGGCAAGCTGTTCTGCATCTAATTCCAGCTGAGTTTTCGTCATGCGGCGGTAAGAAATTAGATGAAATGTAATAACAATTTTATTTTTAGTGTTGGCATTACTACATTGTGTCATTTTGCTTATTTTACACAGATCGTCCCATGCAATGTGAGGTTGAAATTCAACAAGCTGACAGGAGACACTGTGACATTTGAGGCTCCTGGGGGGCTGTACACTATGGAGGTCGAGAAAGGACGCAATATGTCGCAGATTGGAGGAGATGGATGGGCCTGTTTCATCACTCGCATGCATCTTACTGGTGGTGAGTTGATCAGCTTCAACTTCCAAGCAGAAAGACCCAAGCTAGCTGTCATTTATCTCAACCTGGTGGAAGATGATGGAGATGAGGAAGATGATGAAGATGATGAAGATAATGAGGACCCACTCGATGAAGATGATGAGGACCCACTTCATGAAGCCATCGTAGCTCAAAGAACAAGGCTGAGTGAGGAGGAGGTGTCCAACCTGTGGGACATAATTCCGCCACGTGCTGACTTTGTCGGGGTGCCACTCGTGACCCGCTTGACAAATACCATGGTTGATCGACATGATATGGTATATTATACTTACAAATGCAAATTAATAGTGTGAATTACTTAGTGTATAGTCCAATGATATGGTATGTTGTGTGGAATCTAGTCGATGATATATAAGTTTTTGTGTAGAGTTCGATCACATGCTTATTAATTGATATGTGTTTCTTATTCAGAAATTGGCAAAGAGCATATCTGTGAGTTATGGTATCGAGCCTGATGAAGAAGGCTCAGCTGGACTACGCCTTACTGCAAGGGGCTCCGTCACAACCTGTACTTACCGCGTGGACACGGATGGTCGCACACACTTAAGCTCGGTTGGGTGGAAGAAATTCCTCGATGCCAAGAATCTTCATGTTGGACAGGCCATCCTAATTACTATCAGGAACACCAACCGCCCAGGCTTGAGGATGATGATTGTCTTCGATATCATCTAGAACTACATATGTGTGTGTGGCTATATCATCTAGAACTACATATGTGTGTGTGGCTATATCATCTAGAACTACATATGTGTGTGTGGCTATATCATCTAGAACTACATATGATGATCGTCGTCGATGTCATCTAGAACTACATATGATGATGGCCGTTGATATGACCATGTACTGTTTGAGGATGCATGTTGGCTATGCATGAAATTGTTATCTAGTACTCCCTTCATTCCAAATTACTCGTCGTGGTTTGAACTAAAACCACGACGAGTAATTTGGAACGAAGGGAGTACTACCATACCTAGTAATGGTTTATGAATTTGATATCTACTAGCAGTACCTAGTATCTAGTATCGGAAAGGAGAACTGAAAGTGAAAGGAGAACTGAAAGGGAATGGGGCAGTGGGAAAATGATGAAAGATATAGCAGTAGCGAGGGATGACGAAATCGCTACAGCTAGTTAATAGTAGCGCGTTCGCAAAAAGCGCTGCTAATATCGTCAACAGTAGTAGTGCGGGTTGGGGCCACGCTACTACTATGAGTTAGCTGTAGCGCCTTATTAGTAGCGCGGCCACCCGCGCTGCTGCTAGCCTGAAAACCCGCTCTGCTGCTAGCCTTTTCCCTAGTAGTGCAAAACTAGACCAGCAAAGCCGCCCGATGTGCCGACAAATCCCGATAGGAGTCACACGTATCTCATTCTCAGGGCACACCGGATGGGCAAGACGTCGGGTTGGTATAGACCCTGGTTGCCCAGGGGACGCCGGACATCGCCCAGGTTGGACCAGCATTCGAACGAACACTGGCCCGGGGGGGGTAAATAAAGATGACCCTCGGGCTCGCGAAAACCCAAGGGAAAAAGGCTTAGGTGGCAAATGGTAAAACCAAGGTTGGGCCTTGCTGGAGGAGTTTTATTCAAAGTGAACTGTCAAGGGGGTCCCATAAATCACCCAACCGCGTAAGGAACACAAAAATCAAGGAATATAACACCGGTATGACGGAAACTAGGATGGCAAGAGTGGAACAAAACACCAGGCATAAGGCCGAGCCTTCCACCCTTTACCAAGTATATAAGGTGCATTAATTAAACATGAGATATTGTGATATCCCAAAGTATCCAAGTCAGTGGCATACTTGGTTTTGACTTCATTAAAATGCATCAACCGTGTGTGTAGCTGTGATGGTCTCTTCTCGGCGGAGTCCGGGAAGTGAACACGGTTTGAGTTATGTATGACCGTAAGTAGTTCAGGATCACTTCTTGATCGCTTCTAGCTTCTCGACCGATGCGTTGCTTCTCTTCTCGCTCTCACTTGCGTATGTTAGCCACCATATATGCTTAGTGCTTGCTGCAGCTCCACCATATTACCCCTTTCCTACCTATGAGCTTAAATAGTCTTGATCTCGCGGTTGTGAGACTGCTGAGTCCTCGTGACTCACAGATTCTACCAAAACAGATGCATGTGCTGAGGATACCAGCGCAGATGGCGCGACCGAGCTCAAGTGGGAGTTTGACGAGGATCTTGGTCGTTACTATGTTTCCTTTCCAGATGATCTGTAGCGGAGCCTAGTCAGGACGATCGGGGATCTAGCATTTGGGGTTGTCTTCTTTTCATTTGGATTTTTACCGTAGCCCGTCTATGAGTGTATTTGAATGATGTATGATCTAAATTATGTATTGTGTGAAGTGGCGATTGTAAGCCAACTCTCTTTATCCCATTCTTGTTCATTCTTTGGGATTGTGTGAAGATGACCCTTTTTGCGACAAAACCACCATGCGGTTATGCCTCTAAGTCATGCTTCGACACGTGGGAGATATAGCCGCATCGTGGGCGTTACATGCGGGCTCCCTTCAGTACACCTTCATAGTACAGCTCGGCCTTGCGGTGCCCCTTACCCTCTGGCGGCCCCTCAATCATCAGCTTCTCCACGTCAAGCTTCCCCCAATGCACTTTTGCACGGGCAAACTCCATGAGCGCACCCTCTATACAGACCAATCGCTTAACAGCATCAAGCTGAGGACAGGCGCCCACAATCCGCTTCACGAGTCCGAAGTAACTGCTTGGAATTGGCTCCGCGGGCCACAGCCGGACAACCAAGTCCTTCATGGCTAGTTCAGCCGCCTGGTGCAGTTCGACCAGCTGCTTCAGCTGATCGATAAAGGGCACCGGATAGTTTGGTGCCAAATACTACGACCAGAAATTCCTCTCCGCAGACTTCTTCTCCTCGGTCCGGTCGAATTGGGCGGCATCTGATATGCTGCGAGGCAGATCCGCAAACGCCCCTGGAAAAACAAGAATTCAGCTTGTCGCTTAGAGTTCTTCCCACTATCATGTAAAAATGGCCAAGAATACAAAAGGCCTTACCGGCCGCAACTTTCCGGGCCTCTTGAACTGTCCGGATCCCAACTCAATGCCACGTCGATCTAGCATGTAGCACCTCATATCACTTTGCGGCCTCACGCACGGTATTCCCACGGGTGTCGCCTTACCTTTGCCCGGGACCGTTTGCGCCTCACGTATATGATAGTGTCGCTAGCATCCATGTGATAAGGAGCCCGCGCTGACATGGCTAGTCATAAACCCAAAGTGGCACAATCTTACAGGGACAGGCATCCATGACCCAGCATCGAACGTGTCGATCATCAGCGAGTGAATCCAGGCTGTAGCACTGGGCTAGCAGGACTCCGGTGATCCGGGCTGTAGCGGGCTACCAGGACTCCGGTATTCATTGCGTGACATTTCCCCGAAGGGACAGACACAGGAACAAAGAAGGACACATGCCGGCCAGCCTAAGTGTTCCGGAGCAGTAGCAAGCTACCATGGCTCAGTGGAAGCACTAGGAGACATTTCCCGGTAAGAGAGGCTACTAAGGATAAACAACTAGATAGTCAGATCCCACACATACCAAGCATTTCAACAACATACACACAATATGCTCAATATGTGCAAATACAACATGGCGTCACAACATGACTCTACAACTCAAGTATTTAATTCAATAGGCTCTGAGGAGCGAGATATTACAAACATGTGTCTCTCGACCCAGCATTCAGAGGATACAAGTCAAAGCACAAGCGGAAGCTTAACATGTCTGAGTACAGACATCTACAAATGAAAAAGGCTGAGAAGCCTGACTATCTACCAGATCCTGCCGAGGGCACAAGATCGTAGCTGAGGTAACAAGCTAAACGTCGAAGTCCATGAGGAACTACTAGTGAGACTGGCGTCTCTCTGCAAAACATAAAATAGGCAAACGTGAGTACAAATGTACCCAGCAAGACTTACATCAGAACTAACAACATATGCATCATTATCAATAAAGGGGGTGGTGGAGTTTAACTGCAGCAAGCCAGCTTTGACTCGGTGGCTATCCTAAACTACGACTACAAGTAACTCTTTTGAGGTGGCGCACACGAGTCCACATATTCACCATATCAATACACCACTATGGATCCGCTCCCGTCTCCCTACGAGAATGCCATCCATAGCACTCACGCTTATCTTGCGCATTTTAGAGTATCCACTTTCACTTGTCTATGAACTGTACAGACAACCCAGAATTCCTTTTCCACGGACACGACTATTCGAATAGATAATGTTAACCCTGTAGGGGTGTACTTCTTCACACACGCTCTCGCCACTTACCGCCATGTACACCTCGTGTATCTCGGCAACCTTCAAGCGGAAGCCTGGCAAGGGAGTCGGCCACGACCTGACTAACCACACAAGTCTCTCGTCCAGGTTTATCGCCTATTCGGGTTCCATCCGCAAGGAGATCCGGCCGGGGTGTCGCTCATGGCCCCAAACGATGTGAGTAGGGTTCCCAAGCCCACCATTCGGGTGCCACTTGGTGCACCGTGCCACTGTGCCTAGTCTGTCCGAAGCCCACCTGTACCGGGTGCCACTTGGTAGACAACTAACACTACCTACAAACACCAGAAACTAGTTGCAACTCCTGGACAGAGATCAGGTTGATTAATAAGTCGAGAGGGGCACTTAAGCATTCCAATGCGTGGTAGTAGCTGTTCATGGATCACAAACACAGAACTCAGTTCCTAAGGATGGCTGCAATGAGACAACCCACCATGTACTCCTACATGGCCTCTCACCGCTACCTTTACCAAATCGTGTTCACACACTTAGCTCTCAACAGTAGGACATGTTCACACACCTCCAATTCATCCCCGATGAATCAGACCTGACACAACTCTAAGCAATAGCAGGCATGACAAACAAGCATGAATGAGTAGGCACATCAGGGCTCAAACAACTCCTACTCATGCTAGTGGGTTTTATCTATTTACTGTGGCAATGACAGGTCATGCAGAGGATAAAGGGGGTTCAACTACCGCAGCAAGTAACAGTTGTATCGTTGTTGTCCTAATGCAGTAAAATAGAGCAGGAGCGAGAGAGTAGGATTGTATCGGAATGAACAAGGGGGTTTTGCTTGCCTGGCACTTCTGAAGATAATATAGTTCTTCATCGGTGTCATCGATCACATCGTCGGTACGTCGTCTACTGAGAGGGAACAAACATCGGCAAACAAGGAAGAACAAAATCAATGCAATGCACAATATGATGCATGGTCATGACATGGCAATATGCTGTGATTTGAGCTAATGCAACTAGCAGCAAGTTAAATGGAGTTGGTTTGAATCAAAGATTCAAATTAAAACTCCATATGTGAAGGTTTAAATGTCATTTATATAATTTGGCCTAAACAGCAGCTATAAGTTGTTCTAATATGCATGAAAATGGTACAGATGGATAGATTGGATTTTTCTGATCATTTTTCATATATAAATTATTTCATTTGAGTTACGGTTGAATTTCTATGAATTTTAGAAGTTAGCACTATTTTCTGGAATTTCCTGAAAAAGAACAAATCCAGAAAATAATTAACTACGTCAGCACTATGTCACTATGACGTCAGCAGGTCAACGGGGCGGTCCAGGTCAAACTGACCAGTGGGTCCCGCGTGTCAGTGTCTAGTCTAATTAACAGATTTTGTTAAGGCTAAACTAATCCTAAACCTTGGTAATTAGCAGGGGCTGGCCCCACATGTCAATGACCCAGGGGAGGGTCAAACAGGGGTCAAACCCGGGTCAACTCGCCGGAGTTGACCCGCGGCTCGTCGCCGGCGAGGCCAGAGATGGCGGAGGCATTCGGGTTTCGTCCCACGACGACCAAATCGAAGGCCGAGGCCATCTACGGAACGAGGAGACTCGTCCGCATCGAATGGTGCGAGCGGGAGGAGCTAGGGTGGAGCGAGCTCACCGGAGTCGAGCTCGTGGCTGCGCCGGTGTTTGGGTGTGACGCGAGCGAGAGCTAGGGGGCACGGGAAGGCGAGCTGGGGCGTGCTACGGGTTCGTGGGGAGGCACTCAGTGCAGTGATGTGGTCTACTGCAAGCTTCAGCAGCCGTAGCCACGGCGGCGACATGGACGGCGGCGAAGAGCTCTCGGGCTCGTTGCGAACGGCGGCTAGAGAGGGAGGTAGGGCACGGGGAGAGGGGGAAACGATGGCGGAGCTCACAGCAGGGTCGGAGAGGGGGTCAGCGAGCTCGGGGAGGCCCTGTGGACGACGAATCGGCGGCGACGATCTCTGGTGCCCGACAATGAAGACAACAATGATGGCGACGAAGCGGGGCCCTCCGACTTGTTTCCTTCGGCGTGGAGAGGTTCAGCGCAAGGAGGCAGAGCTCGGGCACTAGCTGGCTGGGCGTGGGGATGCTGGTGGCCGGGGTGCTGACTGTCGGCGGCGACGGACGTGTTCGGTGGCGGAAAGAACAGAGGAGGGGCAGAGCGTTCGGGGGAGAGAGAGGGAGAGCCGGACGGCTCTGGGGGTCGCGTGGCATCGTCCAGACGCGGCGAGGAGGAGCTAGGCAGGCAGGGAGGGAGGAGGTGGCCGCGCCGTGTAGCTGCGCGCGTCGGGCATGCGCCCTCGCCTACTGGCGCGAGGAGGAAGGCAACAGGAGAGCGCCTGGTGGGCTGGGCCACTACTGGGTTGCACAGTGTTGGGCTGCGGGTGGGCTGCCAGGTAAGCTCAGGTAAGTTTCTGCTCTATTTTACTTTTCTTCTGTTTTCTATTTTTCTGCTGTTTGTTTTGATTTGATTTAAATACCAAATCAATTTTAAACTTCATGAAAATAATTGTGTAAGCTAAGTGGTCTTGTCCAAAGCCACACAACAATTTTCAGAATTATTGAACATATATTTATTATATAACAAATATAGATCCAATTCAAATATTTATTGGATTAATTCAAAGGCCCAAAATAATTGTTTTGAGATTCTAAAATATTGGTTTGAATTTTATCCCTTGCCAATATTTCCAGAGATTCACAGGAACATTTTCTTGGACTTATTTGAAGCAATTTTTATCTTGGTCATTTTCAGAAATGATTTCTGAGGCTTTCACATGTCCCCAATTCAAAATTTATTGAAATTTAAACATGATGCACACATGACCAGCTAGTCTAGGTCATACCGGAACTAGGGATGTGACAACTCGCCCCCACTAAACAAGAATCTCGTCCCGAGATTCAAGCATAGGGTAGAATAAAGGGGAAATGCAACTAACGCAATCTTCATGACCCAGGTTGCACTTCAAATGAACGTTGATTCAATCACCATCTTGTGTCGTCGTCTTGCTCTGAGAACTCCAGCCAACATGACAAAGAGAGGATAGGGAAAAAATCTAAAAGGATCAATCTTATTGAAGGTCGAACAACTTAGGATCAACTCAGGGAATGAGACATAGCAAGATCTCTCAAGCCAAGACACGAAGCACACATCTAGAGGGATGGAGTGGAACAGATGACGAGGATTCACTAGGTAGTCAACAATTCCACACTTAAGAAGGTGGTAATCGGTTGTCAACGTAGCGAGGAGTTGAGTTACCATGATACCACAACAAGACACCTTAGGGATAGTGACTCGTAGATATATCCCCTTAAGTGGCAAAAAGAATTACCTTGATTTAGAGATCATTGAAACTCTTTATACCATCCTAAGGCAATTCTCGAGCGACCGTTTAGAGGGGTTCGGTAGAATGGCATACCCGGATTAGAATGGATGATGTGGATTACCTTGTTGAAAACAACACAAGGGATGATGTTAGTAACTGGTTAGAAGCTCAACAGTAGAGAGTGAGTCCACTGTTTGGAAAGTTATAGCATAACCGAGGAAACTGAGAGCAATCCTAGTTAGTGCCAATGATAACACCTAGCGCTTGTGTGTGCTATCAAGAACTTGAGCATTTCCATCTTCATCAAGGTTTTACCAATTTCCGTAGCGAGGATCCTGGCAACACATCATACTACCATGATGAATACCGGTGGAAGATGTAGATGCAAAGGAAGATAACACCTTCTCAGATTTTACCTTAGCAAGGCCAAGGAAACAAAATCTGGATGATCGACCAAGAGACATTTAGCACTCCGCTTCTAATGTTCTCCTTGATGTTCTACATACCACAGTCGTACTTAAAGCATTAATGTGGCCATCAAGTATAGGTCGGACTTTGGGAGCTCAAGAATCCATAAGGAATAACTATGCAAGTAAATCCTATGAAATCCTTATGGGGAGGTGGCCAACTTCTTCAATCAAGATACTACAATAATGGGTCTTCCGGCTGGGTGTGTCAGCCACGACATCCACTTTACCGGGTTACAAGAGACCAATATTATAGTTCTTCGCAATGTTCCAACCATCATATCTGCCTGAGATTCAGATCTGGTTGGTGTCAGGATATTCCAGACTCATCGAGTCTAGAGAGAAAAATGAAAGTTTGCAACACAAATCGACGAGATGACGTTGCGAGATTCTAGGAGAGTGAACTACGGTAGTAAGCTCCAAAACATGAGCTGGTTGTGCTACAAGCATGTGAACACGTTGTCCCAGACAAGCATGATCACATGGTAGTCTTACAACAGAACACTACCGAGTTCTGGTTGGGAACCATCAACGAGGATATCGAAGTTCTTTCATAAGTCCGGATTAGCTCTTATGAAGGAACTCCTTCTCCTTGAACAAATCAGTCAGTGGCTTGGTGTGCTAGGGAACACATATAGAATGGAGGCGGCCAACCTGCCAAACCATAGAGTAATTCACACATGTGCATGACCAACTTGGGGCGATTCCAGAGGAAGAAAAACAATCCTTCTCGGATCCACGGCGGCAACTTACATCAAGTGCACGTGAATTAGAGAAAGTCGCTCCTTTCATCCAAGCATATGCTTCATGAACGGGGCATGAAGATAATGCTTATAAAGTTTCCAATACTAGCTGGATGTTCAACACGAATCATGGAGGAGACAAAATACTGCTGATGGGCTCAACAGCAACTCATCGGAAATTCCATATCACTTGACTCCCACCATTATGTGAACACGATGATAGCATTGGTCAGACCAAAAGATATAATGGTGTATGCCCGAGGGACAACCGCGAGTAAGAAAGCATTACGAATACCGTTGGTTCTGATTTGATTTGATGATAGCCCATACCCAAATCAAAGTTTTGACAAGGCAATAGATCCAACAACTGATCACGAGGACCAATCGATGGAGATATCATCTTTCTTCAACACACACACACACACCAGAATCTTGGAGAAATGGATGGTTTACAAGAAACCAACTTGATCATGAGCTCAATGCATTGGTCAGGGGGACAACCCGGTGATACTTCCGGGAAGATAATCGGAAAATCACGAGCCACCAATATGCTACTAAGCTCGAGAATAATCTTGCTTCTCAGGCAAGACGATATGATCAAATAACCAAGGGATTGGCATAGCCCTAACTCATTGATCGAGAGGTGCAGCGGAAATAAGGACTAGGTAGCACGATCTATCTTAGAATGATGATTCAGGAACCAACATGCTAAGAATGGAATTATTGTCCATTAACTACCAAGCAACACAGTTGCTAGGAGTATTGAGTTCACACATCATGATTCACCTGTCGGCATTCCGGTTGCAACAACACGGAACCGAGAAATGGAAATGATGGCGAGAAGTATCACTAAGGCAAGAATTCATAAGAGAAGGTACAATTCTCATGACATTCCTGACATCAAGTGGGTAATACTTCAGGGTAGAACAGAACAAAAGCTGGATTGGCATTTTGATCTGTGAAGTACAACTACTTTGACCCAATCCTGGATATGGATGGGGTTCTGGAGTTTGTTTCTCCTAGTCATTCCGGAATAGAATGGCTTGACGGACCACAAGAGTAATAGGCATCGACGAACAAATGCACGCATACTCTTGACTATCAATTGATAGACGAAGGTCAGAAGACAACTAAAGAGAACAACTCAAAGGAACATATAATTTTCTGAGTTGTGGATGCATAGATTAGTATGTCGAGCGAAGCTCAACATTTCTTCCAGATAATCCATGCAGAAAGGTAGGACTGGCAGATTCACAATGAAGAATAGAGAACTCATCGAGAGCGCTCTTGTTGTGAACTTTTGGTTCCCGAACATCTGCCATATTGGTTCATGGTATTGGAAGAAGGATATACCATGAATCTCGAGGACTATCGCAAAGGTTACTAATATCCTAAAGGAACTAGCAAACATTATCAACATGAAATAAGTAGGGTAAATCTCGGGTTCAAAACCCAGGAGTAGAATACCTACTAACTAAATGTCATCACCGGCATGCTTCGAGAATGATGGCCAGAGTCATCACACAGGGACACTAAACATGGCTAAACTACTAGGTGATACTCTAGACATCTAGGGTCATAATAATAGCTCCAACATATACGTCGAGGCAATAGAGTACCTCAACTCACCGTTAAGTGTGGTTAATCTGGCCCAAAGGGACATCAAAACGGGAGGAAAGGATTTGCAAATGCTTCAGACTATTTAGAAACCTGGGGTGACTCGGAAAGCATAACGGCTGTAAATGCTCAAGATGACTTGAGACATCCGACAAAATGGTGGCATAACCACTCGATCATCATAATATCAAGGTTCTGAGATCAACTATGAATACACGGAAATAATAGGAACTGAACTGAGGCTTGAATCGAACAATCTTATGGGTCTACTAATTAGTAACACGTGATCCTGATAGAAAGAAGAGAAGGCCTAGTTCTTAACCCCGTAGAGAAAAAGAGGGTGACTCAGATCAGAAGGACATAAGGTAAAGGAGTAAAAAGAGCCTTACGTTCCATCCCACAATCAATTCCCCTACATATAACTAAAGCATTTCTAGACTCAACTTCGACCAGTTTGGCTTCGTAATCCTACAAGCAGTCAGGCTCTCATACCAAAGCTGTCAGGACCCCGACTCAATGCCACATCGATCTAGCATGTAACACCTCATATCACTTTGCGGCCTCACGCACGGTATTCCCACGGGTGTCGCCTTACCTTTGCTCGGGACCGTTTGCGCCTTTTGGCACACATACATGATAGTGTCGCTAGCATCCATGTGATAAGAAGCCCGGGCTGACATGCCTAGTCGTAAACCCAAAGTGGCACAAACTTACTGGGACAGGCATCCATGACCCAACATCGAACGTGTCGGTCATCAATGAGTGAATCCAGGCTGTAGCACTGGGCTAGCAGGACTCCGGTGAACCGGGCTGTAGCGGGCTAACAGGACTCCGGTACTCATCGCGTGACATTTCCCCGAAGGGACAGACACAGGAACGAAGAAGGACACATGCCGGCCAGCCTAAGTGTTCCGGAGCAGTAGCAAGCTACCATGGCTCGGTGGAAACACTAGGAGACATTTCCCGGTAAGAGAGGCTACTAAGGATAAACAACTAGATAGTCAGATCCCACACATACCAAGCATTTCAATAACATACACACAATATGCTCGATATGTGCAAATACAACATGGCGTCACAACATGACTCTACAACTCAAGTATGTATTCATTAGGCTCCGAGGAGCGAGATATTACAAACAGGGGTCTCATGACCCAACATTCAGAGCATACAAATCAAAGCACAAGCGGAAGCTTAACATGTATGAGTACAGACATCTACATATGAAAAAGGCTGAGAAGCCTGACTATCTACCAGATCCTGCCGAGGGCACAAGATCGTAGCTGAGGTAACAAGCTAAACGTTGAAGTCCACGCGGAACTACTAGTGAGACTGAAGTCTCTCTGCAAAAACATAAAATAGGCAAACGTGAGTACAAATGTACCCAGCAAGACTTACATCAGATCTAACTACCTATGCATCATTGTCAACAAAGGGGAGTGGGGTTTAACTGCAGCAAGCCAGCTTTGACCCGGTGGCTATCCTGAACTACGACTGCAAGTAACTCTTTTGAGGTGGTGCACACGAGTCCACATATTCACCATATCAATACACCATTATGGATCCGCTCCTGTCTCCCTACGAGAACGCCATCCATAGCACTCACGCTTATCTTGCGTATTTTAGAGTATCCACTTTCACTTGTCTATGAACTGTACAAGGGGTCCAAGTTTCCATATCCGAGGAATCCGGCTATTCGAATAGATATTGATAACCCTGCAGGGGTGTACTTCTTCACACACGCTCTCGCCACTTATCGCCCTGTACACGTCATGTACCTCGGCAACCTTCAAGCGGAAGCCGGGCGAGGGAGTCGACCACGACCTGACTAACCACACAAGTCTCTCATCCAGGTTTATCGCATATTCGGGTTCCATCCGTAAGGAGATCCGGCCGGGGTGTCTCTCATGGCCCCAAACGATGTGAGCAGGGTTCCCAAGCCCACCATCCGGGTGCCACTTGGTACACCGTGCCACTGTGCCTAGTCTGTCCCAAGCCCACCTGTACCGGGTGCCACTTGGTAGACTACTAACACTAGCTACAAACACCAGAAACTAGTTGCAACTCCTGGACAGAGATCGAGTTGATTAATAAGCCGAGAGGGGTCGAGTTACCGGAACCCAATGTGTGGTAGTAACTGTTCATGGATCACAAACACAGAACTCAGTTCCTGAGGACGGCTGCAACGAGACAACCCACCATGTACTCCTACATGGCCTCTCACTGCTACCTTTACCAAATCGTGTTCACACACTTATCTCTTGACAGTAGGACATGTTCACACACCTCTGACTCATCCCCGATGAATCAGACCTGACTCAACTCTAAGCAATAGCAGGCATGACAAACAAGCATGGATGAGTAGGCACATCAGGGCTCAAACAACTCCTACTCATGCTAGTGGGTTTCATCTATTTACTATGGAATGACAGGTCATGCAAAGGATAAAGTGGTTCAACTACCGCTGCAGGTAACAGTTGAATTGTTGTTGTCCTAATGCAGTAAAATAGAGCAGGAGCGAGAGAGTGGGATTGTATCGGAATGAACAAGGGGGTTTTGCTTGCCTGGCACTTCTGAAGATAGTATAGTTCTTCATCGGTGCAATCGATCTCATTGTCGGTATCACGTCTATCGAGAGGGAACAAACACCAGCAAACAAGGAAGAACACAATCAATGCAATTCACAATATGATGCATGATCATGACATGGCAATATGCTGTGATTTGAGATAATGCAACTAGCAACAGATTAAATGAAGTTGGTTTGAATACAAGATTCAAATTCAAACTCCATATGTGATTAATCAAATGCCATTTAATCGATTTGACCTAAACAGTGAACAAAAGTTGTTCTAACATGCATGAAAATGGTACAGATGGATAGATTGGATTTTTCTGATCATTTTTCATATATAATTTATTTCATTTGTAGTTACGGTTGAATTACTATGAATTTTAGAAGTTTATACTATTTTCTGGAATTTTCTGAATTATTTTGCGTCATCATTGTGTCATGCTGACCTCAGCAGGTCAACAGACCCGGTCCAGGTCAAACCTGGCAAGTGGGTCCCACGGGTCAGTGCCATGGTGCTAGCAAGGGTCACTGACATGTGGACCTAGTCAATGGCGACGTCAGCATGGTCAATGCTGACGCGTGGGGCCACTTTGTTGATTAGTTAATACTAAGCAGAAACTAATCTAAGTTTAATTAGGCCATGGGGCCCTGCTGTGAGTGTCACTAGGTGTTTACTAAGTGCGTCATTAGCCCTAATTAATCTACCACGTCACCTTCACCGGAGTTAGGCCGCCGGCGAGGTGCCGCGACGGCGGAGGGCTGCGGTTTTCGCCCTCCGGCGACCAAACGCCGCGCGGAGAGGCTCTGTGGGTTCCAGGCGCTCGCGCACATCCAACGGTGCAAGAGGTGCGACCTGAAGTGGCCGGAAATAGCGCCGGCGGTGAGGTATGCGGCGGCCGGAGCTCGGGCGCACTCGGGAACGGGGCTGCGGTGGCCGTGGAGTGGCGTGCTTAGCTCCTGCGGTACCTACGCGGCGCGGTGAGCACGTGGGTGTGCTCGGTTGGGAGCTACGACAATGGCCATGGCGGCGAGAAGCTCGGGCGGCGGCGCGGTTCGGTCTCCAGCGAAGCGACGGCTACGGGGCATAATCGAGCTCGGGAAGAGGGGGTTAGACGCAGGAGCTCACAACGCTTCGGACGGGAGGCTCGAGGGGCTCGGGGAAGGCCTGCAGACGGCGGAGCAGCGATGGAGTTCGTCGGAGCTCGAGGAAGAAGACGAAGCCGATGCCAGCGATGCAGTGCGTACGGGCTCGAGCGCGTCAGCTTGGAGACGTCGGGCGTTGCAGCGAAGCTTCTGGATGCGTCGAGGGGGCGAGGGGATGGCAGTGGGCGCAGCAACGGCGAGCGGCGGCGGCGGCTGCGTTCGGTGCGTGCGAGGAAGAGAGCCAGGGGAGGGGATGGGGACGAGAGAGAGCGAGAGAGAGTCGGGGCTGGCGCGTGGCATCTCCCAGATGAGTCCAGGCAAGCAGGCAAAGAGGAGGTGGCCAGGGCGCGTGCCTGCGCGCGGCGACCACACGCGCGCGTCCTCCTGGCAGGAGCTTGAGGACGGTGGCGCTGGTGGGCTGGGCTGGCCAACTGGCCAGCCAGGTAGGTTTGGGCCGGGTGGGCTGCCAGGTACAGGTAAGCTGGGCCAGGTTAGTTTCCTTTTTTTTACATTTCTGTTTCTGTTTTCTAATATTTCAACTCTGTTTTGATTTGATTCACAGCCCAAATCATTTAGTAGCTTCTGAAAATATTTATGTGGCTTGCTACAATATATTCAAAGCCACTCACAGGTTTTTTCAGAATTGTTGGACTTGCAATTCTTTTATAGAAGATTTAAATCCAACTCATATAGTTATTGATTTAAATCCAAATAGCCAAAATAATTCCTCAAAAATGTTCCATATTTTTGGTTTGGACCAAAACCCTTGCCAAAGATATTAAACATCATTGAAGAGCATTTTGGAAACATTGGATGCATTTTCCAGGGTTATTTCCCCTTCTTTTATTTAAATATTTTGAGGCTCTCAAATTTCCTCAATTCAGGTTTCAAAGATTTAAACATGATGCAAGCAAGATGCAAACACTAGGTAGCACCAGAAGCTAGGGATGTGACATGTTCATCGGGCTAGCTTAGAATCACAGCGAGGTTTCAGGGCGTGAATCGGTAGGGAGAAAATCTTCATGCGCACCCCAGAGTTCGAACCTTAAGGGTTTTGCCGGAACCCGATATCTGACATTTGGCGCGCCAGGTAAGGGTGCGCCGGAGCTCTCTCTTCCGTTGACCCGCTCTCCACCAACACTGCGCTTCACCCTCATGGCGGACAACGCGCCACCGGCTCCAGCGGCTGACGCTAGCACTGGGGCCAGGGGCTCTGAGCCTTGGCTCCCGCCTTGCGGTGGGTGCAGTGGCTGCACAGGTTCAAGCCAGAGATGCCGCCACGCAACAACGGTGCGGCGGACCCGCTGGCTTTCCTGCTGGCATATGAAGAAGCCTTCCTCAAGGCAGGAGGAGACGACATGGTCATGGCCAACTGGTTTCCCATGGCCCTCACCGGCATCCCGCGCGTTTGGTTGTTCCACCTGCCAACATCTTTTGTGGCCTCCTGGGAGGAGCTGCGCAACCTCTTCCTTGCCCACTATGCTGCGCCGGCGCCCCCGGTCGTCTCAGCTCTCCTGGGTGGCTTGCAGGCGCCATCCTCGGGCGACCATGTCAAGCCGTTTATCCGCCAGATCGGCGCCGCCTTCACGCGGTAGGGAGCTCCTCCGGGTTGGGAGGCACCCAAGGCCGACCTGACCTTCGAGTCGGACGATCACCCTGTCAACACCGCCTGCTCGGGTGCACTCCTAATGCATTGCACGCCCACCATCTGCCAGGTGGACGTCACCAGGACCCTCATCAACGGCGGTTCCAGCCTCAACGTGCTCTCGGTGGAGGCCTTCAGCCTCCTCCATGTGTCGCTGGAACGACTCCAACCCGACAAGCCCTTCTCGGAAGTCTGAGGCGGTTCCTCCAGCTCCCTGGGGAAGATTCGCCTCCCAATGACCTTCGGCACCCACGACAACTTCCGCACGGAGCTGGTCAACTTCGACATCGCCCACATCGGTCTCCCGTACAACGCCATCCTCGGCTACCCCTCCTTGGCCCAATTCTTGGCAGCGACCCATCCGGCCTACAACCTCATGAAGATCCCGGGAGCAGCAGCGTCATCACCTTAGCTGGAGATACCAAGGATGCTCTGCTGGTCCTGAAACTCACCCTCAAGACAGCCGTGGCAGCACAGCCTGCCGGCACCGACACCTCCAAGGCCAATGAGGCTGCACCGACCAAGAAGAAGCAGTTGTTCACCCAGGACAAGGCGGAGACCAAGAATGTACCAGTTGATGAGGACGGATCCTCTAGCGCCACCTTCACCACAGGTGACAATCTCGACCCCGACCAAGAGGAGGCACTGGTGAAATTCATGCGCTCGAACAAGGAAGTGTTCTCATGGGAACCCAAGCAGCTAGCCGGGGTCCCAAGGCAGGTGATCGAGCATCACCCGAATGTGTGCCCCAATGTACGACCCGTGAAGTAGAAAGCCAGGCGGCAGTCCACCGAGAAGCAGGCCTTCATTGTCCAAGTAACCCGCAAGCTGAAGGTGGCAGGTGTTATTCACGAGGTTCACTACCCCGAATGGCTGGCAAACCCTGTTGTTGTGCCGAAAAGGGGAGGAAAGGAGCGGATGTGCGTCGACTTCACCAACATGAATAAGGCCTTCCCTCAAGATCCGTTCCCACTCCCTCGCATCGACCAAATTGTCGACTCCACCGCCGACTGTGACCTGCTGTGCTTCCTGGATGCATTTTCGGGCTATCATCAAATAAAGATGGCGGTAGAAGACGTGGAGAAGACGGCTTCCTAACCCCATGTGGGGTGTACTACTACACCTGCATGCCATTTGGGCTGCTCAACGTGGGCGCAACCTTCCAGCGGCTAATGCACATCGCCTTGGGCCGGCAGCTCGGGAAAAACGCCAAGGCTTACGTCAACAACATTGTGGTGAAGTCTCGGGAGGCGAAGACCTTGATCCAAGACCTGGAAGAGACCTTCGCGAGCCTCCGTGAAGTGGACCTACGGCTCAACCCGGAGAAGTGCGTGTTTGGCATTCCTTCTGGCAAGCTTCTGGGCTTCCTCGTGTCCCACAAAGGAATCGAGGCCAACCCAGAGAAGGTCAAGGCAATCGAAGACATGAGTCCGCCGCAAACCCTCAGAGAAATGCAGAAGCTCGCCGGACGCGTAACTTCATTAGGGCGCTTCATCTCCAAGCTGGGGGAGCGTGCCTTGCCTTTCTTCAAGATGATGAAGAAGAAGGGCCCTTTCGAATGGACACAGGAGGCCGACCAAGCGTTTCAAGACCTCAAGAAGTACCTGACCAGCCCTCCGGTGATGGTGGCACTGTCGTGGATCTAAGTCTGACAGTAGAGTGGGGGGTAGGTATGCAGAGGCAAGTTCCTAGCTATGGAGAGGTTGTAAACAAAAGAGATGTACGAGTTCAGGCCCTTCTCGGAGGAAGTAAAAGCCCTACCTCTCGGAGCCCGGAGGCGGTCGAGTGGATTATGTGTATATGGATTACAGGGTGCCGAACCCTTCTGCCTGTGGAGGGGGGTGGCTTATATAGAGTGCGCCAGTACCCCAGCCTACCCACGTAATGAAGGGTTTAAGGTACATTAAGTCCGGGGCGTTACTGGTAACGCCCCACATAAAGTGTCTTTACTATCATAAAGTCTACTTAATTACAGACTGTTGCAGTGCAGAGTGCCTCTTGACCTTCTGGTGGTCGAGTGAGTCTTCGTGGTCGAGTCCTTCAAGTCAGTCGAGTGAGTCCCTCGTAGGTCGACTGGAAGGTGATCTCTTGTAAGGGTGTCCTTGGGCAAGGTACTTAGATCAGGTCTGTGACCCTACCCTAGGTACATGACTCCATCATTAGCCCCCGAATGGGTTGAGGCTTGAGTGATGAAGGAGTTGATGCTGTTTCCGATTAGCCTTCGCATACTGGTCGTACGTTGTTTTGAACCAAAAAATCTCTTTGTTGATAGTGAACAACTTTTCTTCAGTCGACTCGATCCATTCTTTTCCTTCGTCGAGTGATCTTTTGGACTTCGCCGATTTCCGAGCGACGGATCGCAGGAAATCCCGCGTCTGGCAGACCGGTGTGCCGTTCGCGGATTCCGCGGGATACGGAATTTGGGGAAGCGCGCAAAGCGGAGCGGACCGCAGCGCTCGGATGGGACAGGACATAGACGCCTCGATCCCCGCGCCGCTTTTTTCGCCATGCATCACGTCCGCGCAACTGTTTCAGGATATGATTAGATCGACCGGGCCCACCTGTCATCCACTCGGAAGGGATCTTATAAACGTGCCCGGCGAGGGTTTTTTGAACAGTGCCTCAGCATTCTCTCTCTGCTCCCTTCGTCTCCGCCCAACGCGCTCGCTCTCGCCTCCGCACAACTTCTCCTCGCGCGTCTCGCCGGCAGCCATGGTCAAGGAGAAGACGGCGGCGCTGGAACGCGTGAAGAAGGCGTCGGCGACGGAGAAGTCGAAGGGGAGATCCACCAGTCATGGCGGGTCTTCGTCTAGATCTCGCCTGCCGAAAGGCTGGGTCCAGGGAGATTGGATCCAATCGACCATCACGGAGACGGATCTCCTTGACATGGCCAACGAGGGCCCGATCCCTCATGGAGCTGCAAGGCTTCCGGGGAAAGAGTGGCAGCCCCAGCCGGAAGAGAGTGAGTGCGTGCTTCTGGCTACCCATGTCGACCGCGGATTTTCTTTGCCGCCGAGCGTTTTCTTCTGTGGTTTCTTGAACTTCTTTGGAGCGCAACTCCACCACTTCACCCCGAATTCTATCGCCTATCTTGCCGCGTTTGTGTCCATGTGTGAGAGTTTTCTGGGTTGGCGACCGCATTGGGGCTTGTTCAAGCACATATTCACGTGTCGCTCTCAGACCGTGAAGAAGGCGAGCCCAGGCGACGAAAAAACCCGAGTTGTCCAGATGTGTGGGGGTCTGGGGATCCAGGTGAGGAACAAGAGCACCTTCCCAGCCATGACATTTCCCGAGTCAGTCAGAGGCTGGCAGTCGACCTGGTTCTACTGCCAGGATCAGCCGACGCCGGGGCAGTCGAGTGGACTCCCTCAGTTCACCATGGGCCGAGTGAACAAGCCCTCCTCTCTGAAGGTGATTCCGGAGGAGAAAGCTGACGTGAAGATGCTGATGGAGCGTGTAGTTCAGTTGGTTCGGGAGGGAGTGACGGGTATGGATCTCCTGGAGGTTTTTCTTAGGCGTCGTATCCAGCCTCTTTAGTTCCGGAGCCATTGCATGTGGTTGTACTGCGGGACTGAGGATGAGACTCTGGTCAATCCAGAAGCAGTCGACGATGCCACTCTGGAAAGGTGGATGGCCGCTGTTACTGGGAACAAGGATAACCCCCGAGGAGCCAGAAGGATTCCTCCGCTCGACCACCACAGTGATCCAAACAAGGTATGTCTGCTCCACTTCCCATTGTATTCTTGTCACTTTTATTTCTGTTTTCTCTGTCAATCGGTCGACTGATCTTTGTCTTGATGTCTATCAGGCCCTCACTGAGCTGTACTCGATGCCCAATGGAGCACAGGCTCCGACTGAGGAGGGAGAAGCGAGCGGGGGCGAGAGCCAGGAGGAGGAGTGGGACTCGGACGCCGCTGAGGACGATGATGATGATGATGACGATGATGATGATGATGATGAGGACGAAGAAGAGGAGGAGGAGGAGGTCGCACCACCGCGCTTGGAAAGGCGGTCGAAGCTTGTCCATGACCCTGCGACTGAGCATGGCAAAGGGGTTGCGACTGTTACATAGTCGACCAAGCGCCCTCGGACCACCTCTCCGGCGCCAACTGAAAAGGCGTCGAAGCAGCCCAGAGCGGCCCCGTCAAAGCCGACCAAGCTCCTGCCGAAGATGAAGGTGTCCATCCCCACCATATCAGGGTAATCATGCTGCTTAAGTCTTCTTGTTTTGTGCGAACTTTATCTCTGGTTGGCGCTGGAGTTAGTCGACTGATTCTCTGGAGTTGCAGTGCTGCTACTTCTGAGACCTCAGCCCGGGCTGACGACCATGAGATGGAGGACGCAGCAACCTCAAAACCTGGTACTATACTCTTAACACCGTTTCTAGTCGACTGACTCATGATCTCTAATTCTGATTCTTTTCTGTAGCTCCTTCCAATGTTGTTATCACTCTCCCTAATGATGATGAAGATGAGGAACCGCTAAAGCACGGAAGGAGTAGGAAAGCGTCTGCCGGCTGGGTGCCCCAGGATGTGACGGTGCCTGAGACTCTGGTCGCGGAGGAGGAGAACACCACTCGACACACTGTATCCTTCGCAGATCCGCTGACGAGTGCTCTGCAGCCCTCCCTCTTCACGACGCACCACGTCCCAGAGGACCAAGATGGCGCCGCGAAGGAGGCGATACGCCAGGCAGGGATCATGATGGAGCAGTTGAAGACCATCCGGGATGCGAGCCAGGCAGCTTACGACGCCAGTTCCGCCCTTCAAAGCAATGTTCAGGTCAGTCGACCCCCGCTTGTTCTGTTAGGATATGCCATCAAAAACTTTTCTTTCCAAAATTTGTAGTAATCACCCAGTGGGTGTGTCGATTTAAACTCCGTGTTAGCGGGGGCACGCTGAGTGCACCCGCTGGGTGTAGTCCCCAAGGCTAAGGTCGACTGCTGGCAGTCGGCCTTAGGCTTTATAAGTTCAGTCTTTCCGTCATTCGACTATGGCGAATGGATTTCGCAAACCGGTGGGGGCACGCTGAGTGCACCCACTGGGTGTAGTCCCCAAGGCTAAGGTCGACTGCTGGCAGTCAGCCTTAGGCTTTATAAGTTCAGTCTTTCCGTCATTCGACTATGGCGACTGGATTTCGCAAACCGGTGGGGGCACGCTGAGCGCACCCACTGGGTGTAGTCCCCGAGACTACGGTCGAATACTTGTATTCGGCTGTAGTCTTAGAAACGCATGATTTTTCCTTTTCCACTCGGAAGTGAATTATCTTTGACATTTAGTCGATTGATTCTTCGCAGAGATCCTGTGACCTTGCGGCTCGCTACACTGAGCTGGAAAACAAGCACATTCAGCTCGAGCTGGATTTGAAGCTGGCTCAGGAGAATCTGACGAAGGCAAAGGAGGAGACCAAAGGTATGTTTGGTGAGACCTCGACGACTGCTTTTTCCCTTTATTTGTTTCAAAATCCGATCTTGCGGTAACTTGCAGGTAAGGTGAAGGAGGCCCAACAGAAAAAAGACCTTGAACTAGCTGAGAAGATCAAGCTTGCTGACGAGAAGTTAGCTTCAGCCACCAAGCTTGAACAAGAAAATACCAATCTGAAAGCTGCTCTTGGGAAGAAAAATGATCTGGAGGCCTTCCTGAGTGGTCTTGCCAAGAAGCTGTTCCTTATGCTTGAAGGTAAACCTTTATGCTCAACAATCATTTTCAACTGTGATTTTTCCATTCGACCATTGCCTTGACTCGGTGATCGCCCTTGCAGAATTTTGTCAAGACTTTGAAGAAGAGACTAGCCGGCTGGAACCAAAACTTGACCCCGTCAATTCTCCGGTGAACGACGAAGTTGCCATGAATGTTTTCCGACTGGAGTCCCGTGTTGCAGCTGTCGTGGACTATCTTGCAAGGCTGAAGGTCGCCACATCTCGCATCGACTCGACGCTCTGGCCCAGGGAGACACTCCAGAACGACCTTGAGTCGCTGATGGCTCGCTTGGACACGGTCCCTGGTCGAGTGCAGGAGTGGAAAAAATCCTCGGCTCGGTGCGGTGCAGATGTTGCTCTGTGTCTGGCCCGAGTCCACTGCAAAGATGCGCGAGAAGACAAGCTGGCGGCCCTCCGGGTGGCCAACACCAAGAAACACGACTTCAGGTCCTTTATGGAAACTTTCATTGCTGCTGCCACTCGGATCGCGGATGGAATTGATCTTGATGAGTTTGTCGCACCTTCCAGCCCTCCACAGGAGGGGTAAAAAAACTTCTTTTAAGCTCGAAGCTTTAAATTTGCCTCGGTATGCCGAGTGGAGTTGTAACCGATAAACCTTAACAGGATTAGCGCCTGAGCACTTTCGGTTCCTTTAGGTATCGTTCCGAACTTGAATTTGATGTTTGAATATGATTGCTTTTGGCTTGAAATGTCTTTTGCAGGTTCAAAGCAAGACGTTCACTGCAGTCGACTTATTCCTTAATCCACTTAGGTGAGCTCTGGGCTGCAGCTAAGCCCCCGAGTGAGGGGTTTGCTCTTCACTCGGTAAGGATTTTTATATCTTAGGCGAGCACTGGGCTGCAGCTAAGCCCCCGAGTGAGAGGTTTGCTCTTCACTCGGTAGGATTTTTATATCTTAGGCGAGCACTGGGCTGCAGCTAAGCCCCAGAGTGAGAGGTTTGCTCTTCACTCGGTAGGATTTTTATATCTTAGGCGAGCACTGGGCTGTAGCTAAGCCCCCGAGTGAGAGGTTTGCTCTTCACTCGGTAGGATTTTTATATCTTAGGCGAGCGCTGGGCTGCAGCTAAGCCTCCGAGTGAGAGGTTTGCTCTTCACTCGGCAGGATTTTTATATCTTAGGCGAGCACTAGGCTGCAGCTAAGCCCCCGAGTGGAAGTCTGGCTTACCACTCGGTAGGATTTTGATAACTTAGGCGAGTACTTGGACTGCAGCTAAGCCTCCGAGTGGAAGTCTGGCTTACCACTCGGTAGGATTTTTATAACTTAGGCGAGTACTTGGACTGCAGCTAAGCCTCCGAGTGGAAGTCTGGCTTACCACTCGGTAGGATTTTGATAACTTAGGCGAGTACTTGGACTGCAGCTAAGCCTCCGAGTGGAAGTCTGGCTTACCACTCGGTAGGATTTTGATAACTTAGGCGA
>NC_041385.1:254022518-254059605 GCF_002162155.2 Triticum dicoccoides
TAGGATTTTTATAACTTAGGCGAGTACTTGGACTGCAGCTAAGCCCCCGAGTGGAAGTCTGGCTTACCACTCGGTAGGATTTTGATAATTTAGGCGAGTACTTGGACTGCAGCCAAGCCTCCGAGTGGAAGTCTGGCTTACCACTCGGGAGGATTTTGATAACTTAGGCGAGTACTTGGACTGCAGCTAAGCCTCCGAGTGGAAGTCTGGCTTACCACTCGGTAGGATTTTGATAACTTAGGCGAGTACTTGGACTGCAGCTAAGCCTCCGAGTGGAAGTCTGGCTTACCACTCGGTAGGATTTTTATAACTTAGGAGAGTACTTGGACTGCAGCTAAGCCCCCGAGTGGAAGTCTGGCTTACCACTCGGTAGGATTTTATTTAATCTTAGCCGAAACGGATTCGCAGCTAAGCCTCCGAGAGGGAGTCTGGCTCACCACTCGGTAAGGATTTTTACATTTAGGCGAAACGGATTCGCGGCTAAGTCACCCACTGAGGGGAAAATTTTATTGGACAAAATAAAAAGTGAAAAAAATTATGGAGGAACTATGACACTATTATTTTTGAAATCCATGAACTACAGGAGTACTTTATAGCAACTCATCCGAGTGATAAACTTAAGTGTAAAATGGGCGGAGTAGTTCCACGTTCCAAGCTCGGGGCTCGTCGATATTATGTTCGACGTTGTAAAGACGGTACGCCCCGTTGTGGAGAACTTTGGTGACGATGAAGGGTCCTTCCCAAGAAGGAGCAAGCTTGTGCGGTTTCTTCTGATCCACTCGGAGAACTAAATCTCCTTCCTGGAAGGCTCGACCCCTCCCATTTCTGGCGTGGAAACGACGCAAATCTTGTTGGTAGATGGTCGATCGGATCAGAGCCATCTCCCTTTCTTCCTCTAAAAGGTCGACTGCATCCTGCCGCGCTTGTTCAGCTTTTGCTTCGTTGTAGATCTCAACTCCAGGAGCATTGTGGAGAAGATCACTCGGCAAGACTGCTTCAGCTCCGTAGTCCAAGAAGAATGGAGTTCTTCCGGTCGATCGATTAGGTGTGGTCCGCAGTCCCCAAAGCACCGAGGGAAGTTCGTCGACCCACGCTCCAGCTGCATGCTTGAGATCACGCATCAGTCGGGGTTTCAATCCCTTGAGAATCAGGCCATTGGCTCGCTCTGCTTGTCCATTCGTCTGCGGATGGGCGACTGAAGCGTAGTCGACTCGTGTGCCTTGAGAGTTGCAGAAATCCCTGAATTCCTCCGAGTCAAAGTTCGACCCATTATCCGAAATGATGCTGTGCGGGACTCCATATCTGAATATCAGTTCCCTGATGAAGCTAACAACAGTACCGGCGTCAAGGTTCTTGATTGGTTTAGCCTCAATCCACTTGGTGAACTTGTCGACTGCCACCAGTACATGCGTGAAGCCACTTCGACCTGTTCTCAAAGGACCGACCATGTCCAACCCCCATACTACGAAAGGCCAGACGAGTGGAATGGTCTTCAGAGCTGATGCAGGCTAGTGCGACATATTCGAGTAGAAGTGACATCCCTCACACTTATCCACTATTTCTTTTGCCATCTCATGCGCCTTTGGCCAGTAAAATCCGGCTCGGTATGCTTTGGCTACGATGGTCCGAGAGGATGCATGATGACCACAGGTCCCCAAGTGGATATCATTAAGGATGATTCGACCTTCTTCTGGTGTTATGCACTTCTGACCAACTCCAGTCGCGCTTTCTCTATATAACTGTCCTTTGATTACGGTAAAGGCTTTAGATCGACGGACGATCTGTCGAGCCTCTTCCTCATCCTCCGGAAGCTCTTTTCTCAGGATATACGCGATATACGGAACTGTCCAGTCAGGAATGACCACCAAGACCTCCATGACCAAGTCGACCATTGCTGGGACTTGAACCTTAGTCGGATCTGTGGTACTCTTGGGCTGTGGGGCTTCTTTTGTGAAAGGATCTTCTTTGACTCACGGAGTGTGTATATGCTCCAAGAACACACCACTCGGAATGGCTCCTCTCTTGGAACCTATCTTTGCTAGATCATCAGCTGCTTGATTTTTCAGTCGGGGTATATGATGGAGCTCCAACCCCTCGAACTTCTTTTCCAGCTTCCTCACTGCACTGCAGTATCCAGTCATGGCTGGGCTTCTCACGTCCCACTCCTTCATCACTTGGTTGACCACTAAATCTGAATCGCCATAGACCATCAGGCGACGGACGCCGAGTGAAATGGCCATGCGCAATCCGTATAAGAGGGCCTCATACTCTGCCTCATTGTTGGAGGAATCAAAGTGAATCTGGAGCACATATCTGAGCTTATCTCCTCTGGGGGAAACCAGGACAACCCCAGCACCGGAACCATTCATCATCTTAGACCCATCAAAAAACATGGTCCAATGCTCCGAGTGAACTTCAGTCGGCTGCTGCTGTTCAATCCACTCGGCGAGGAAATCTGCTATTGCGTGGGACTTAATGGCTTTCTTTGCTTCAAACTTGATATCAGGGGGAAGAAGTTCAATCGCCCATTTCGCCACTCAACCAGTTGCATCTCTGTTGTGCAAAGTCTCTGATAGTGGAGTGTCGCTGACGACTGTGATGGAATGATCAGAGAAATAATGAGCAACCTTCTTTGTGGTCATGTATATTCCATACACAAGCTTCTGATAATGAGGATATCTCTGCTTGGATGGAGTCAAGACTTCAGACAAATAATACACTGGGCGCTGAACTTTGAAAGCTTTTCCTTCTTCTTCCCGTTCGACCGTAAGCACCGTACTGACGACTTCTCCTGTGGCTGCGATATAAAGCAACAGAAGCTCTTTGCTGACTGGAGCAGCAAGCACCGGCTGGGTGGAGAGCAGAGCTTTTAGCTCGGCAAACGCTGCATCAGCTTCTAGAGTCCACTCGAACTTGTCTGCCTTCTTCATTAGTCGGTAAAGAGGCAATGCCTTTTCACCGAGTCGTGAGATGAATCGACTTAATGCGGCCAAGCATCCAATAAGCTTCTGGACATCGTGCACTTGCACAGGGCGTTTCATTCGGAGAATAGTGCCGATCTTTTCTGGATTAGCGTTGATCCCTCGCTCGGAAATGAGAAAACCGAGTAACTTGCCACCAGGAACTCCGAATGTGCACTTTGATGGATTGAGCTTGATATCATACCTTCTGAGGTTGGCAAATATTTCGGCGAGGTCAGCGAGCAGGTCGGAACCTTTTCGTGACTCGACGACGATATCATCCATATACGCTTCCACACTCCGACTGATTTGAGTGAGTAGACACTTCTGAATCATTCGCATAAATGTAGCTCCGGCATTCTTGAGGCCGAATGGCATGGTGATATAGTAGAAGCACCCGAATGGAGTGATGAAAGCTATTTTTACCTCCTCGGGTCCGTACAGACGGATCTGGTGGTACCCGGAGTATGCGTCTAGAAAAGACAATCTCTCGCATCCCGCGGTCGAGTCAACAATTTGATCTATGCGAGGGAGAGGAAAATGATCTTTCGGGCAGGCCCGGTTGATGTGCTTGAAATCAATGCACATTCGGAGCGATTTGTCCTTCTTAGGAACCATGACGACATTAGCGAGCCATTCGGAGTGGTATATCTCTCGGATAAATCCTGCCGCCAACAGTCGAGCCACTTCCTCACCAATGGCTTTTCTCTTCTGGACGGCGGACCGCCGAAGATGCTCTTTGACTGGTTTTGCAGATGAGTCGACTCTTAGGCGATGCTCAGCCAGTCCCCTGGGAACACCTGGCATGTCAGCGGGCTTCCATGCAAAAATGTCCCAGTTCTCACGGAGTAACTGGATGAGCGCTTCTTCCTATTTCGGGTCGAGTGTTGTGGATATGTGGGTCGGAGCTGCATCGGGGTCGGTCGGGTGAATGTGAACAGGCTTCGTCTCACTGGACGACTGGAATGCAGATTCTGTGGCGGGTTTCTTGGATCGCAGCAAATCACTCGGATCTGCGTTTTGCTTGTATCCTTCAAACTCGACCGCTGTCACCTGGGAATCAGCAATCTTTGAGCCCTTCTGAAAGCACTCTTCTGCCTTTTTCCGATCACCGGTGACAGTGATCACTCCTTTGGGGCCAGGCATCTTCAATTTGAGGTACACGTAACATGGTCGAGCCATGAACCGTGCATAAGCTGGTCTCCCCAAAATGGCATGATATGCACTCTGAAAATCCACGACCTCAAACGTCAACTTCTCTTTGCGAAAATGTTTCGAATCACCAAACACCACGTCCTGAGCTATTTGGCCGAGTGACTCGGCTTTCTTCCCTGGTATAACTCCATGAAAGCTCATGTTACTGGTGCTCAGTCGGGACATCGGAATGCCCATTCCTTTCAGTGTGTCTGCATACAACAAATTCAGCCCGCTACCACCGTCCATCAGCACTTTTGTCAGTCGAGTGCCTTCGACAACTGGATCGACCACCAAAGCTTGCCTCCCAGGGGTGGCAATATCAGTCGGGTGATCAGATTGGTCGAATGTGATGGGTGTTTGGGACCATCTTAGATAATTTGCTTTTGCTGGGGTAACCATGTTCACCTCGCGGTTAATGACTTTCAATCGACTCTTGCTTTCCACATCTGCAAAGATCATCAGAGTGGAGTTGATATGCGGATATCCTTCCTCATTGTCCTCCTTGTCTTCGGCCTTGTCTGACTCCTTTTCCTTGTCTTTAGACTGTTTTCCTTGAAACTGCTGGATCAGGAGTCGACATTGGCGAGTGGTATGCTTTGGGTAAATGATATTCCCCTCTTCGTCTTTCTTCGTGTGGATGTGGCACGGCATATCCATCACGTCGTTCCCTTCTTTATCCTTTACCTTCTTAGGGTTCCAGGATCCTTTTGGTTTCCCTTTAAACTTTCCCTGAGTCACGGCCAGAGCCTCTCCAGGAGCTGCCGGTTCAGCCTTCCGCTTCTGTTTCCGACTGGTGTTTCCCTAATCCGACTGGCTCGGCTTGTGCTTGCCGCTTCGGAGTCGGTCTTCTTCTTCGCCGTTGGCGTACTTGGTAGCAATTTCCATCATCCGACTCAAGGTCATGTCTCCGGTTCGACCAAATTTCAAACTCAATTCTCTGTTCTTGACACCATCCTTGAAGGCACAGACTGCCTGATGATCAGACACACTCTCCACAGTATGGTGCAAAGTGATCCATCTCTGAATATACTCCCTGAGAGTCTCATTGGTCTTCTGCACGCAGACTTGCAGCTCCGTCAATCCAGCCGGTCGCTTGCAAGTTCCTTCAAACGTTCTGACGAACACTCGGGACAGATCTTCCCAAGTGTAAATGCTGCTAGGAGGTAACTGATTCAACCACGCTCTGGCAGAACCTTCCAACATGAGGGGCAAATGCTTCATGGCCACCTCGTCATTCCCACCACCAATCTGAACCGCCACTCAGTAGTCCTCAAGCCAAGTTTCAGGCTTAGACTGACCGGTGAACTTGCTGACTCTTGTTGCCAACCTGAAATTGGGAGGAATCACTGCGACTCTGATAGCTCTGCTAAAACATTCCGGACCAGAAACGTGCACTCGACTGCTCGTAGGCGCATCTCTGTCGAGTCCACCTCGATGGGCTCTGTTCCGGTCGACCAAGCCTTACACGATAATGGATCGCGCGTCGAAGCCTGGTTCTCTGGGGTCGACTGGAACTCTTCGCCCCGCATTGAGCTGACGTCTGTCATCTTGCTGCCGAGGAGCGTAAGACCCACCCCTCGGAGGGGAAGTGGGCACTTGACGCCTATCATCTCGGTCGTGTCGGTCTCCATATTGGTCTCGCCAATTCTCGCGCCCTTCATGCCTCGGAGGCGATCTGGGACTGTGAGCCGACTGAACCGTATTCGCAGCGACGGATCGACAGTGAATTCTGTTGCGCGACTGCGACACGGCTGAATTCTGATATCCTGCTGCCCGGAGCAGATCCCTGATCTGCATCAAGCCTCTGCCAGCTTCCGACTGAGAGGGCTGGATGGACTCTGCTATACGGGTCGCAGCTGCTAAATTCTGGATTGGGGTTCGATATACCTGAGTCGGCGGGAAGAGTTGACGTCGATTGGCGTCGGGAACTCGTTGCCGCGCGCGCTCGTCGAGTGCTCGCTGAAGATTCTCCAGGCGAGCGCGTTCGGCCAAATTGGCCAAACGCGCCTCCTCCAAGGCGCGAGCCTCGGGGGTTTCTCCTACGATGGGAGTATGCAGGGCATCCATGTTCCTGCGGCGAAGTTCTTCTCTTTGCAGAGAGTCGAGTGGCTCAGGCTGTTACTCTTCGTGGTCTCGTGCGGGGTCGCCTCCGTCGCCTGCCCCACCATCACGGGCGAAGCCAGGGGGGCTGCGAGGCCCGTCGACCATCAGGATTTCCGCCGCTGGATCACTGCTATCGCATTCGGATGCAGTCTCTATGGAGCCAGTTGACAGATCGAACAGGCCGTAGAGAGATTCGTCGGGCTCGATTGCCGCAACTTGGGTGGTGGCCGTCTGGCGAGCCACCGCGTGTCTCACCCACCGCTGAAGCCTCGACCGACCCGAGCGCTTGCGCTGGCGGGAGACCGGGAGGGTGGTCGATAGGGGAGTCGACCGATATGGGGTCGACGGTTGCCGCAGCAGAACGCCGCACACACATGCGCGAAAATGCGTCGCACCGCGGACGGGGAGCGCATCGACGTCGAGTGGAGCCTCCTGGAGCCAGGCGGAGTCGTCAGCGATGAAGGTGAGGGCACCGAGACGAATCTCTCGACCCTCGACCAAAACTCCAGCGGCTACCATGATGAAAGTACTCGGAAGAATCGCAACTTCTCCACAAAATCGCTAAAACACCCGCCCCACGGCGGGCGCCAACTGTCGTGGACCTAAGTCTGACAGTAGAGTGGGGGGTAGGTATGGAGAGGCAAGGTCCTAGCTATGGAGAGGTTGTAAACACAAGAGATGTACGAGTTCAGGCCCTTCTCGGAGGAAGTAAAAGCCCTACGTCTCGGAGCTCGGAGGCGGTCGAGTGGATTATGTGTATATGGATTACAGGGTGCCGAACCCTTCTGCCTGTGGAGGGGGGTGGCTTATATAGAGTGCGCCAGGACCCCAGCCTACCCACGTAATGAAGGGTTTAAGGTACATTAAGTCCGGGGCGTTACTGGTAACGCCCCACATAAAGTGTCTTTACTATCATAAAGTCTACTTAATTACAGACCGTTGCAGTGCAGAGTGCCTCTTGACCTTCTGGTGGTCGAGTGAGTCTTCGTGGTCGAGTCCTTCAAGTCAGTCGAGTGAGTCCCTCGTAGGTCGACTGGAAGGTGATCTCTTCTAAGGGTGTCCTTGGGCAAGGTACTTAGATCAGGTCTGTGACCCTACCCTAGGTACATGACTCCATCAGGCACCGTGCCCTCTCGAGCCCCTGGTGCTCTACCTCACCGCCACACCATACTCCGCTAGTGCAGCTCTAGTGGCGGTTTGGGAAGAGCGCCAGGTCAAGGCTGCATGACGACCGGCTACGGCCCCGGCCGCGGCAGCACAAGACCAAGAAAGCCTCGCAAAGGCCACGGCCTCAGCAGATGGAAACCAGCCTCAACAGGAGGACTCCCCCAGGGCTGAAGAGGCGTTAGCAGTCAGCCAGGTGCTAGGGGCTCCGTCGTCTCAGGACGCGCCTAACCCTCCGGAGGGCACGGGCCTCGCCAGCACACCCACCCTCGTCGAGCATCCGGTGTATTTCGTCAGCACGGTGGAACGGGACACAAGGACACGATACCCCATGCCTAAAAAACTCTTGCTCATGCAATTGTTGGCCTCACAAAAGCTGCAGCACTACTTTCAAGGACACCCCATCAAGGTCGTCTCTGCCTACCCGTTGGAAAGGGTACTCAGGAGCCCCAACTCCGCTGGAAGGGTCGCCGAATGGAACATCGAGTTGCAAGCGTTTCAGTTGGAATTCAGCACAACCAGGGTCGTCAAGGGAGCCGCACTTGCAGATTTCGTGGCAGAATGGATAGAGGTGCCAGGGCTCGAAGCAGGCGAAGATCAATCACTTTCCCTAGGAAGTGAGGTGCCGGACGGCTGGGTCATGTACTTCGATGGAGCATTCTCGCGACATGGAGCGGGGGGCTGGCGCAGTGCTTATATCCCCCACTCAAGACAAGCTCTATTACCCCGTGCAGCTCTGTTTCCAGCATGGCGAGAAGGTCTCCAACAACCACTACAAAAAAAAGACACATCCGTGACATTTTGGGTCGAACGAAATTTTTTTATGTCATACATATGACACTTCTATGACGATAATTGTGACAAAACCCGGTATCATCATAGATGTGGTGGGCTCCTACTTATATGACAAAAAATCATGACAGAAAATGGGCTTTTCGTCCTGGGCAGGCTGGAGACGCAGCTGCATGACATTCTTTGGGCCGTGCATGATGGAAAAAACTATGGTAGAAGCGAGGGGGAGGAAAATTTTGGGTAGTTGCCGGTTACGGTGGGAGAGTGATGCGCGTTTCTCTCGTACAGGTACACGTGTTTGTGCGAGGCGTTGGCTCTAACTGAACCCGAGCGAGGCGTTGGGCTCAAACTGAACCCGAGCGACTGCACTATAGGCTATGCGTTACTGAACCCGAGCGATCGATTGATGGCTGTTAACTGAACCTGATGGAGTGATTCCTTCGCTACTACTGCTGACTGAAGCCGATCGATTGGATGAACAGTGAGCATTGCGAGGGGGGTTGGATGAACGGTGAGCGGTGGCGTTGCCTCTGGATGAATAGGAACCCGTGGTGTGGAGGGCTGGATGAACAGTAGACGGTGGAGGGGTGGCGGTGGTGGGGTGGTTGAACAGGACCCCGTGGTGTGGAGGGCTTGATGAACAGTAGACGGGGGAGGGGTGCCCGTGGAGGGGTGGTTGAACAGTAGCCGGTGGAGTAGCGCGTGGTGGAGGCTGGATGAACAGGAGCCCGTGGAGGCTGGAGGAGGTCGACGGTAGCCCGTGGAGGCTGGAGGGGGTCGACGGTGGAGATGAACAGTATCCCGTGGAGTCCCGTTTTGCGGTATGCCACACCCCTCCCGATGAACAGGACCCCCGTTTCGACCATAGCGCTCCAACACAAGTGCGTTTCGTCCGTTTTGCGGTACGCCACACCCCTCCCGATCAACAAGACCCCCGTTTCGACTGTAGGAGGTCCGTTTCGTCCGTTTTGCGGTACGCCACACCCCTCCCGATCAACAGGACCCCTGTTTCGACCGTAGGAGGTCCGTTTGCTCCGTTTTGCGGTACGCCACACCCCTCTCAATCAACAGGACCCCCGTTTCGACCGTAGCAGGTCCGTTTCCTCTGTTTTGCGGTACGCCAGGCCTCGTTTCGATCGCCTGTCCCGGCCAAGCTCTCCCGATGAACACGACTACGCATTCCGTTCCGACCCAGCCAGTTAGCTCCCACGCGTTCCGTTGCCTCCCGATGAACACGATGCATTCCGTTGCCTCCCCATGAACACGACGCATTCCGTTGCCTCCTCATGAACACGACGCATTCCGTTGCCTCCCCATGAACACGAGCCCTCGCCGTATGTATGCGCGAGTAGGCGTTCGAGACCCCGCCCGTATGTACACATACGTGGCCGTATTTTCTTTCTTGCACCCTGGCCGCTGTACGTATGTGTACATGCTATGTGCGTGTCAGGACCCCGACTCAATGCCACATCGATCTAGCATGTAACACCTCATATCACTTTGCGGCCTCACGCACGGTATTCGCACGGGTGTCGCCTTACCTTAGCCCGGGACCGTTTGCGCCTTTTGGCACACGTATATGACAGTGTCGCTAGCATCCATATGATAAGGAGCCCGGGCTGACATGGCTAGTCGTAAACCCAAAGTGGCACAGACTTACAGGGACAGGCATCCATGACCCAGCATCGAACGTGTCGGTCATCAGCGAGTGAATCCAGGCTGTAGCACTGGGCTAGAAGGACTCCGGTGAACCGGGCTGTAGCAGGCTAACAGGACTCCGGTATTCATCGCGTGACATTTCCCCGAAGGGACAGACACAGGAACGAAGAAGGACACATGCCGGCCAGCCTAAGTGCTCCGGAGCAGTAGCAAGCTACCATGGCTCGGTGGAAACACTAGGAGACATTTCCCGGTAAGAGAGGCTACTAAAGATAAACAACTAGATAGTCAGATCCCACACATACCAAGCATTTCCATAACATACACACAATATGCTCGATATGTGCAAACACAACATGGCATCACAACATGACTCTACGGCTCAAGTATTTATCCAATAGGCTCCGAGGAGCGAGATATTACAAACATGAGTCTCATGACCCAACATTCAGAGCATACAAATAAAAGCACAAGCGGAAGCTATCATGTCTGAGTACAGACATCTATAAATGAGAAAGGCTGATAAGCCTGACTATCTACCAGATCCTGCCGAGGCACAAGATCGTAGCTGAGGTAACAAGCTAAACGTCGAAGTCCACGCGGAACTACTAGCGAGACCGAAGTCTCTCTGCAAAAACATAAAATAGGCAAACGTGAGTACAAATGTTCCCAGCAAGACTTACATCAGGACTAACTACACATGCATCATTATCAACAAAGGGGATGGTGGGGTTTAACTGCAGCAAGCCAGCTTTGACTCGGAGGCTATCCTGAACTACGACTGCAAGTAACTCTTTTGAGGTGGCGCACACGAGTCCACATATTCACCATATCAATACACCACTATGGATCCGCTCCCGTCTCCCTACGAGAACGCCATCCATAGCACTCACGCTTATCTTGCGTATTTTAGAGTATCCACTTTCACTTGTCTATGAACTGATACAAGCAACCCAGAAGTCCTTTTCCGCGGACACGGCTATTCGAATAGATCATATTAACCCTGCAGGGGTGTACTTCTTCACACACGCTCTCACCACTTACCGCCGTTTACACGACATGTACTCGGCAACCTTCAAGCAGAAGCCCAACGTGGGTGTCGGCCACGGCCTACCTAAACACTCAAGTCTCTAGTCCAGGTTTATCGCCTATTCGGGTTCCATCCATGAGGAGATCCGGCCGGAGTTTCGCTCACAGCCCCAAACGATGTGAACAGGGTTCTGTGACACCAAACGGGCGCCCGGTTTACCCGGCCACGTGCCTACCGCATCACAGCCCACCCCTACGGTCAGCGCTGCCCACGGCCTCCAGCATAGTACAAACACCAGAAACTACTTGCAACTCCTGGACAGAGGACAAGGGTGATTAAGAAGCCGAGAGGGTCCATTGGTTTCGGGCCCAATGCGTGGTAGTAGCTGAATCATGGATCACAAACACAGAACTCAGTTCCTGAGGACGGCTGCAATGAGACAACCCACCATGTACTCCTACATGGCCTCTCACCGCTACCTTTACCAAATCGTATTCACACACTTAGCTCACACACAGTAGGACATGTTCACACACCTCTGATTCATCCCCGATGAATCAGACCTGACTCAACTCTAAGCAGTAGCAGGCAGGACAAACAAGCATGAATGAGTAGGCACAACAGGGCTCAAACAATTCCTACTCATCCTAGTGGGTTTCATCTATTTACTGTGGCAATGACAGGTCATGCAAAGGATAAAGGGGTTCAGCTACCGCAGCAAGTAACAGATGAATCGATGTTGTCCTAATGCAGTAAAAGAGAGCAGGAGCGAGAGAGTGGGATTTTATCGTAATGAACAAGGGGGTTTTGCTTGCCTGGCACTTCTGAAGATAACATTGAGTCTTCATTAGTGTCAACGATCACATCGTCGGCACAACGTCTACCGAGGGGGAACAACACCGGCAAACACAGAAGAAACACGATCAATGCAATGCACAATATGATGCATGTTATGACATGGCAATATGAATGTGTTTTGGGCTAGTGCATCTAGCTATGATTTAAATGAAGTTGGTTTGAACACATGATTCAATTTCCAACTCCATATATGATTATTTAAATGCCCTTTATTTGTTTTGTCCAAAACAGAGGACAAACATTGTTCAAACATGCATGAAAATGGTACAGATGGATTCCTTGAATTTTTCTGATAATTTTTCATATATAAATTATTTAATTTGGAGTTACGGTTGAATTTCTATGAATTTTAGAAGTTTTAGGCATTTTCTGGAATTTCCTGAATATTAATAAATCCAGAAAATGATTTAACTGCGTCAGCCTGAAGCCAGCATGACGTCAGCGAGTAAACGGCCAGGTCCAGGTCAAACCTGACGTGTGGGGTCCACACGTCAGTGACACAGGTTAGACAGGGGGGTTAGTTTAGTTTAATTAAAGATTAGGGGCACTAGGGCCCACATGTCAGTGGCTCTAGGCCTGGGTTAGCGGGGTGGTTAGGCCCTAATGACCGGCCACGTCAGCTCTCGCCGGAGTTTAGCCGACGACGACCACAGAGCATGGCGGGGGACGCCAGACTTGCGCTAGGGGCATCGAATCGACGCGCCAAGGGCACCAGGAGGTAGCCCGTGCCCGTGCGCTTCTAGGGGGGCCAACGGGAGGTGCGAGGGTGGCCGGGGTTCGCCGGAGTGGAGCCCGAGGCGGCGGCCGGAGCTCGGGGTTGGGGCGAGTTAGTGCTACGGTGCGCAAACGAGCGAGGTGAGCGGCTAGCGGGGCGCTATGCGGTGCGGGGAGCGAGTTAGGCATGCCAGGGTGACCAAATGGTCACCGGAGCTACGCCGGTGACGAGCTTAGGCGGCGGCGTGCTACGACCAGCTATGAAATGGCGGCTATGGAGAGCGGCAAGCCATGGGGTTAGGTGCAAAACGTGCAGGAGCTCACGGTGCTTCGGATGGGGTAGATGACGAGCTCGGGGAAGCGGAGACGGCGGCGAATCGATGGTGAAGATCCTCGGCGGCCGGCGATGGAAACGGCGATGGTGGCGGCGTTGCAGCGTGTCCGGGACCTTGTGGCTCGGTGGGGAGAAAGAGGGGGTCGAGGCGGAGCCTTTGAGCGCATCGGCGAGGCTAGTGGGTGGCGGTGGCCGCGAGGGAGCTCGTCGGTGGCGGCGGCTCCGTTCGGGCGAGTGAGAGAGAGGTCCAGGGGAGAGGATGAGGATGTGGGAGAGTGAGGGAGAGAGGCAGGGAGGTGCGTGGCGTCTCCGGGGCGTCGAGGAGGAAGCAGGAGGTGGCCAGGGGGAAGCAGGAGGTGGCCGAGGCCTCTCGGGCGCGCGCCACGCCTCGCCTCTGCCTACTGGCAGAGGAAGACGATAGGGGGGGGGGAGTGGAGATGGGCTGGGCCGTGCTGGGCCAGGTAAGTGGCGCCAGGTAACTTCCTTCTCTCTCTCTCTTTTATTTCTTTTCTATTTCTGTTATTTTGTTTTTGATTTGATTTAAAATACCAAATCATTTAATAAAATCCTGGAAACAATTATGGGTGCTTTCTGAATTATTTCAGTGACCCTTAACAATTTCCAACATTTATTTGAACATTTAAATTATTTATAGTATTTAAATGCCCAAAGTCAAATACAATATGATTAAATTCAAAAATCCAAAAATGACCTAAGAATATATTCATCATTTTTGGCAGAGGTTTCCACCTTAACCAGAAATCATGAACTTTTCTTAGGAACCTTTTGGGTTTATTGAAAAGATTTTAATTCACCCTAGTTGAGTTGATTTAATGCTAGGGTTTGAACATCCCCATTTCAATTTTAGGCAAAATTTAAACATGATGCAACACATGACTAGCTAGCTCAGAGCAAACCAGAAGCTAGGGATGTGACAACTCACCCCCACTAAACAAGAATCTCGTCTCGAGATTCGAGCGTAGGGTAAGGTGAAGGGGTAACGCAGACTAGTATAATCTTCACGATCCAGGGTGCACTTCAATTGAACGTTGATTCATTCACCATCATTATCTTGAAGTCTTGCCTTGAGAACTCCAACTATCATGACAACGAGAGGAAAGGAAAGACCCTAAAAGAATTGTCCCTCTCGAAGGTCGAACAACTCAGGATTAACCCACAGAATGAGACATAACAACATCTCTCGAGCTGAGAGACGAAGCACACCTCTAGAGGGATGGAGTGGAATAGATGACGAGGGTTCACTAGGTAGAAAACAATTTCACGCTTAAGAAGGTGGTAATCGATTGTCAACGTAGCGAGGAGTTGAGTTGCCATGAAACCACAACGAGGCACCTTAGGGAAGGTGACTCGTAGAAATATCCCCTTAAGTGGCAAAAAGAATTACCTTTGATTCATAGATCATTGAAACTCTTTAAACCAGCCTAAGACAATTCTCGAGCGATCGTTTGGAGGGGGTCGGTAGAATGGCATACTCGGACTTGGATGATGTGGATTACCTTGTTGAAGACAACGTAATGGATAAATTTGCTTATCACCAGAAATGGAAGAGACCCATGGTAGAATGGCACATTGGCGGTGCAAGCTGGGAACAAAATGCAAATGCTGGGAATGATTCTGGTAACTGGGGAAGAACCCAACAATAGAGAGTGAATTCACTGTTTGAAAAGGTCATAGCATTGCCGAGGAAACTGAGAGGAATCCAGTTAGAGTCGATGGTAACACATAGCGCTTGTGCGTGCTCTCAAGAACTTGAGCATTTCCATAATCATCAAGGTTTTACCAACATCCGTGTCAAGGGTCCGGTAAACAACTTACTACCATGATGAATGGTGATGGAGGATGCAGATGCAAAGGAAGATAACACCTTCTCAGATTTCACACTTGGCGGGGCCAAGGAAATAAAATCTGGATGATCGACCGAGAGACATTTAGCACTGCGCTTCTAATGTTCTCCTTGATGTGCTAGTGTAACCCATTCATAGATATGGTTTGATATCTAAAACATCAAGTAAAAAGGTCGGACTTCGGGAACACAAAAATCCATAGGGGCAACTAGGGAGTAAATCCTACGAAATCCCTATGGGGAGGTGGCCAACTTCTTCAATCAAGATACTGCAATAATAGGTCTTTCGGCTGGGAGGTGCTGGCCACGACATCCACTTTATCAGTTATCGAGGGACCAATATTATAGTTCTTGGGAAATGTTCCAAACCATCATATCTGCCTGAGATTCAGATCTGGTTGGTGTCAGGATATTCCAGACTCATCGAGTCTAGGAAGATAAATGAAAGGTTGCAACACAATTCGACGAGATAACGTTGCGAGATTCTCGGAAAATCAACTACGATAGCAAACTCCAAAACATGAGTTGGTTCTGCTACACACGTGTGAACACGATGTCCTAGACAAGCATGACCACGTGGTAGTCTTATAATAAAACACTACCGAGTTCTGGTTGGGAACCATCAGCGAGGATATCGAAGTTCTTTCATAAGTCCGGATTAGCTCTTATGAAGGAACTCCTTCTCCTTGAACAAATCAATCAGTGGCTTGGTGTGCTCGGGACACCTATGGAATGGAGGTTGCAAGTCTCCGAACCACAGAATACTTCGCACGTATGCATGACTAATTTGGGATGATTCCAGAGGAAGCAAAACTAACTTTCTCAATTCACGGCGGCAACTTTCACCAAATGCACGTGTATAAGAGGAAGTCACTCCTTACAACCGACATGCTTCATGAGCTAGCATGAAGAAATGCTTTCAAAAGTTTCCAACACTAACTTATTGTCCAACAAAATCATGGAGGAGATAAGGATGTTGTCAATGGGCTCAACAACTATTCATCTGGGTTTCCTTTTAAAAGGAATTCCATAGTTAAGTGAACAAGTGATAGCATTGGTCAGACCCAAAGGATATAATGGTGTATGCTCGAGGGATCAACCACGAGTAAGACAACATTACGAATATCGTTGGTTCTGATTTGATTTAACGATATCCCATACTCAATCAAGGGTTCGGGTAAGATAATAGATCCAACAATCGATCACAGGGACCAATCGATGAAGATATCACCTTTCTTCAACACACACTACACAAGAATATCCCTTTGGAAAGGACTAAGTCAGGCAAGCTTTTATCTTCCAACTCTCCAAGTTGTTGTCTAGCTTAACCAACTAGCTCCGGGATATCCATCACAGATTCTTGGAGAAAGGGTGGTTCACAAGAACCCGACTTGATCACGAGCTCAACATAGCAGTCAGGTGACAACCTGGTAATACTTCCGAGAAGATATTCGGAAAATCACGAACCACCGGTATGTTACTAAGCTTGAGAACAATCTCGCTTTTGAGGGCAAGACGATATGATCAAATGAGTGAGGACTTGACAAGATCCTAACTCATCAATCGAAGGGTGCACCGAAATAAGGACTAGGTAGCACGATCAGTCTTAGAAGGATGATTCAAAAACCAACATACTAAGAATGAAATTATTATCCTTTAACTACCAAGCAACGAGGTTGCTGGGAGTATAGATTTCACACATCACAATTCATTTGTCGGTATTCCGGTTGCATCAACACGAGGGCCGAGGAATGACTAATGATGGTGAGAAGTATCACTACGTCAAAATTCATGAGAGTTGGTGCAGTTCTCATGACAATTCTGACATAAAGGGGGTAATACTCCAAAGTAGAACAGAACCAAAAGCTGGATTGGCATTTGATCTGCGGAATACATCTACTTTGACCCAATCCTAGATATGGATGAGGTACTGGAGTTTGTTTCTCCAAGTCATTCAGGACAGAATGGCTTGACGGACCACAAGGGTAATAGGCATCGATAAACGAATGCATGCATACCCTTGACTATCAATTGATAGACAAAGGTCAGTAGACAACTAAAGAGGGACAACTCAAAGGAACATATAATTTTCTGAGTTGTGGATGCATAGATTAGTATGTCGAGCGAGATCAACATTTCTTCCAGATAACCCATGCAGAGAGGTAGGACTGGCAGAGTCACGATTTATGAATGGAGATCTCCTCAAGAGTACTCTAATTGTGATCTTTTGATCCAATAAACATCTGCCATAAGCGGTCCATAGTATTTGGAAGAAGGAAATACCACGGACCTCGAGGACTATCGCAAAGTTACTAATATCCTGAAGGAACTAGCAAACACTATCAACATGAAGTAAGTAGAGTGAATCTCGGGTTCAAAACCCAGAAATAGAATACCTACTACTAAGTAGCATCACGGGATGCTTCCGAGAATAAAGTCCAGAATCATCACACTGGGAACACAGATCATGGCTAGACCACTAGATGATCCCCTAAGCACTTAGGGTCATAATAATAATTCCAACATATATGTCGAGGCAATAATTACCTCAACACACCGATTAGTGTGGTTAATCTGGCCCAAAGGAACATCGAAGCAGGAGGAAGGAATTTGCAAATTGCTTCAAACTATTTAGAAACCTGGGATGACTCGGACAGCATAACGGCTGTAAATGCTCAGAAAAGATTTGAGACATACTACAAAATGGTGGCATAACCACTCAGAAGCACAATATCAAGGTTCCGAGATCAACAATTAACATACGGAGGTAGTAGGAACTGAACTGAGACTTAAATCCAACAATCTTATAAGTCCGTAGATTAGTAACACGTGATCCTGATAGAAAGAAGAGAAAGCCTAGTTCTTAATCCCCGTAGAGCAGAAGATGATGACTCAGATCAGAAGGCCATGAGGTATAAGGAGTAAAAAGAGCCTTACGTTCCATCCCACAATCAATTCCCTTATATAACTAAAGAATTTCTAGACTCAACTTCGACCAGTTTGGCTTGGTAATCCTACAGGCAGTCAAGCTCTGATACCAACGCTGTCAGGACCCCGACTCAATGCCACATCGATCTAGCATGTAACACCTCATATCACTTTGCGGCCTCATGCACGGTATTCCCACGGGTGTCGCCTTACCTTAGCCCGGGACCGTTTGCACCTTTTGGCACACGTATATGACAGTGTCGCTAGCATCCATATGATAAGGAGCCCGGGCTGACATGGCTAGTCGTAAACCCAAAGTGGCACAGACATACAGGGACAGGCATCCATGACCCAGCATCGAACGTGTCGGTCATCAGCGAGTGAATCCAGGCTGTAGCACTGGGCTAGCAGGACTCCGGTGAACCGGGCTGTAGCAGGCTAACAGGACTCCGGTATTCATCGCGTGACATTTCCCCGAAGGGACAGACACAGGAACGAAGAAGGACACATGCCGGCCAGCCTAAGTGCTCCGAAGCAGTAGCAAGCTACCATGGCTCGGTGGAAACACTAGGAGACATTTCCCGGTAAGAGAGGCTACTAAAGATAAACAACTAGATAGTCAGATCCCACACATACCAAGCATTTCAATAACATACACACAATATGCTCGATATGTGCAAACACAACATGGCATCACAACATGACTCTATGACTCAAGTATTTATCCAATAGGCTCCGAGGAGCGAGATATTACAAACATGAGTCTCATGACCCAACATTCAGAGCATACAAATAAAAGCACAAGCGGAAGCTATCATGTCTGAGTACAGACATCTATAAATGAGAAAGGCTGAGAAGCCTGACTATCTACCAGATCCTGCCGAGGCACAAGATCGTAGCTGAGGTAACAAGCTAAATGTCGAAGTCCACGCGGAACTACTAGCGAGACCGAAGTCTCTCTGCAAAAACATAAAATAGGCAAACGTGAATACAAATGTACCCAGCGAGACTTACATCAGGACTAACTACATATGCATCATTATCAACAAAGGCGATGGTGGGGTTTAACTGCAGCAAGCCAGCTTTGACTCGGAGGCTATCCTGAACTACGACTGCAAGTAACTCTTTTGAGGTGGCGCACACGAGTCCACAGATTCACCATATCAATACACCACTATGGATCCGCTCCCGTCTCCCTACGAGAACGCCATCCATAGCACTCACGCTTATCTTGCGTATTTTAGAGTATCCACTTTCACTTGTCTATGAACTGATACAAGCAACCCAGAAGTCCTTTTCCGCGGACACGGCTATTCGAATAGATCATATTAACCCTGCAGGGGTGTACTTCTTCACACACGCTCTCACCACTTACCGCCGTTTACACGACATGTACTCGGCAACCTTCAAGCGGAAGCCCAACGTGGGTGTCGGCCATGGCCTACCTAAACACTCAAGTCTCTAGTCCAGGTTTATCGCCTATTCGGGTTCCATCCATGAGGAGATCCGGCCGGAGTTTCGCTCACAGCCCCAAACGATGTGAACAGGGTTCCGTGACACCAAATGGGCGCCCGGTTTACCCGGCCACGTGCCTACCGCATCACAGCCCACCCCTACGGTCAGCGCTGCCCATGGCCTCCAGCATACTACAAACACCAGAAACTACTTGCAACTCCTGGACAGAGGACAAGGGTGATTAAGAAGCCGAGAGGGTCCATTGGTTTCGGGCCCAATGCGTGGTAGTAGCTGAATCATGGATCACAAACACAGAACTCAGTTCCTGAGGACGGCTGCAATGAGACAACCCACCATGTACTCCTACATGGCCTCTCACCGCTACCTTTACCAAATCGTATTCACACACTTAGCTCACACATAGTAGGACATGTTCACACACCTATGATTCATCCCCGATGAATCAGACCTGACTCAACTCTAAGCAGTAGCAGGCAGGACAAACAAGCATGAATGAGTAGGCACAACAGGGCTCAAACAATTCCTACTCATGCTAGTGGGTTTCATCTATTTACTGTGGCAATGACAGGTCATGCAAAGGATAAAGGGGTTCAGCTACCGCAGCAAGTAACAGATGAATCGATGTTGTCCTAATGCAGTAAAAGAGAGCAGGAGCGAGAGAGTGGGATTTTATCGGAATGAACAAGGGGGTTTTGCTTGACTGGCACTTCTGAAGATAACATTGAGTCTTCATCAGTGTCAACGATCACATCGTCGGTACAACGTCTACCGAGGGGGAACAACACCGGCAAACACAGAAGAAACACGATCAATGCAATGCACAATATGATGCATGCTATGACATGGCAATATGAATGTGTTTTGGGCTAGTGCATCTAGCTATGATTTAAATGAAGTTGGTTTGAACACATGATTCAATTTCCAACTCCATATATGATTATTTAAATGCCCTTTATTTGTTTTGTCCAAAACAGAGGACAAACATTGTTCAAACATGCATGAAAATGGTACAGATGGATTCCTTGAATTTTTCTGATAATTTTTCATATATAAATTATTTAATTTGGAGTTACAGTTGAATTTCTATGAATTTTAGAAGTTTTAGGCATTTCTGGAATTTCCTGAATATTAATAAATCCAGAAAATGATTTAACTGCGTCAGCCTGAAGCCAGCATGACGTCAGCGAGTCAACGGCCAGGTCCAGGTCAAACCTGACATGTGGGGTCCACACGTCAGTGACACAGGTTAGACAGGGGGGTTAGTTTAGTTTAATTAAAGATTAGGGGCACTAGGGCCCACATGTCAGTGGCTCTAGGCCTGGGTTAGCTGGGTGGTTAGGCCCTAATGACCGGCCACGTCAGCTCTCGCCGGAGTTTAGCCGACGACGACCACAGAGCACGGCGGGGGACGCCGGACTTGCACTAGGGGCATCGGATCGACGCGCCAAGGGCACCAGGAGGTAGCCCGTGCCCGTGCGCATCTAGGGGGGCCAACGGGAGGTGCGGGGGTGGCCGGGGTTCACCGGAGTGGAGCCCGAGGCGGCGGCCGGAGCTCGGGGTTGGGGCGAGTTAGTGCTACGGTGCGCAAACGAGCGAGGTGAGCGGCTAGCGGGGCGCTACGCGGTGCGGGGAGCGAGTTAGGCATGCCAGGGTGACCAAATGGTCACCGGAGCTACGCCGGCGACGAGCTCAGGCGGCGGCGTGCTACGGCCAGCTATGAAATGGCGGCTACGGCGAGCGGCAAGCCACGGGGTTAGGGGAAAAACGTGCAGGATCTCACGGTGGTTCGGATGGGGTAGATGACGAGCTCGGGGAAGCGGAGACGGCGGCGAATCGACGGTGAAGATCCTCGGCGGCCAGAGATGGAAACGGCGATGGTGGCGGCGTTGCAGCGTGTCCGGGACCTTGTGGCTCGGTGGGGAGAAAGAGGGGGTCGAGGCGGAGCCTTTGAGCGCATCGGCGAGGCTAGGGGTGGCGGTGGCCGCGAGGGAGCTCGTCGGTGGCGGCGGCTCCATTCGGGCGAGTGAGAGAGAGGTCCAGGGGAGAGGATGAGGACGCGGGAGAGTGAGGGAGAGAGGCAGGGAGGTGCCTGGCGTCTCCGGGGCGTCGAGGAGGAAGCAGGAGGTGGCCAGGGGGAAGCAGGAGGTGGCCGAGGCCTCTCGGGCGCGCGCCACGCCTCGCCTCTGCCTACTGGCAGAGGAAGACGACAGGGGGGGGGAGTGGAGATGGGCTGGGCCGTGCTGGGCCAGGTAAGTGGCGCCAGGTAACTTCCTTCTCTCTCTCTCTTTTATTTCTTTTCTATTTCTGTTATTTTGTTTTTGATTTGATTTAAAATACCAAATCATTTAATAAAATCCTGGAAACAATTATGGGTGCTTTCTGAATTATTTCAGTGACCCTTAACAATTTCCAACATTTATTTGAACATTTAAATTATTTATAGTATTTAAATGCCCAAAGTCAAATACAATATGATTAAATTCAAAAATCCAAAAATGACCTAAGAATATATTCATCATTTTTGGCAGAGGTTTCCACCTTAACCAGAAATCATGAACTTTTCTTAGGAACCTTTTGGGTTTATTGAAAAGATTTTAATTCACCCTAGTTGAGTTGATTTAATGCTAGGGTTTGAACATCCCCATTTCAATTTTAGGCAAAATTTAAACATGATGCAACACATGACTAGCTAGCTCAGAGCAAACCAGAAGCTAGGGATGTGACAGTGCGCGCCTCTACTACGACACGTACGCGCCTCTACTACCACACGTGCGCGCCTCTACATCGACCAGTATATATGTACGTACATGTTCGCCACCAGAATGACAACGCTACGTATACTTCGACCAGGTGGGTCCTGACTGTCAGGCAGTTCCTTGCGTGCGGAAATGTAGCTGGTGGGTCCCAGCAGTTAGAGGGGTGAATCTTTTTTTGCCCGAACGCACTTCCTTTGCGTGCGAAGATGTAGCTGGTGGGTAGCAGCAGTCAGGGGGGCGAATTGTTTTTTTGGCCGGACGCACTTCCTTGCGTGCGAAGATGTAGCTGGTGGGTCCCAGTAGTCAGGGGGCGAATCGTTTTTTTTTCCCGGACGCACTTCCTTGAGTGCGAAGATGAAGCTGGTGGGTCCCAGCAGTCAGGGGGAAACTTTTTTTCGCGAAATACGGTGCCCGTTCGGTGGGTCCCCGCTGTCAGGTGGAGGAATCATTATTTTTCAGGCAATAAGGAGGCACTTCCTTGCTGCGGCCATGGACCCAGCCGTTAGCCTCTCCACATATAGTCCACGTCCGATGGAAGTCGTTCCTTGACCATGTTGGCCACACTGCGCCGAGAGCACCACGGTGGAGGACGACGACGAGGCCTAGGAAGGGGACAACTCGGAGCCGGGGAAGACGCAGCAGTGGATGCCGACGTGAAGAGGAGTACGAGGGTTCACTGGTTCGGCTGTGGTGTGAGGCTGCTGTCGCCGCAGAATAACAGGGGGTGTGGGTGAGTAGAGGGATGCCCTGGCCAGCGGTGGGAGTAGTAGGGGGCGGTGAGGCCTCCGTGGCATCATAGCCGGCCACGGGAGGCAGGAGCAGGCGGCACGACCGGTGCTGGTTTGGGCGGCTGGAGCAAGAAGACCAGAGGTTGAAGAAGCACTACAACCATTGGATGAACATCGTACGGTAATAGGAGCGAGAATCGTTCATATTCACTAATTTGACAACGCCCTCCGTCCCCGTCAACTTGGTAGGCCCACAAGTCAGCCTCCCAGTATGCTGGGTTCCAGCTGGCAGGGGGAGTATTCATTTTTTTGTGCGTAATAAGGAGGCACTTCCTTGCGTGCGAAGATATCTGGTGGGTCCGACAAGTCAGCGGGGGGCACGTTTTTTTTTGCGAAATACAGAGGCCCTTCCGGTGGGTCCCAGATGTCAGGTGGAGGAATCATTATTTTGCGTGTAATAAGGAGGCATTTCCTTGTGTGCGGCCGTGGACCCAGCTGTCAGCCTCTCCACGCACAGTCTACTTCCGATAGTGTCGTTCGTTGACCATGTTGACCACGCCGCACCGAGTGCATCCAAGGTGGTGGACGACGGCGAGGTCCCGGACAGCAACGAGCCGGAGATGGGAAGACGCGGGAGTAGAGTCGCAGACGGAGAGGTGTACGAGGGTTAACTGGTTCTAGTGCGGTGTGGTTTGGCAGTCGGTGGAGAAGAACAGGAGGTGTGGAGGGGTGGAGGGATGGCCTAGCCAACGGTGGAGTAGTGCTTCATAGTGAAGCGTGCTAAGCAGAGCTGCTAGCAGCAGGAGGCGGGAGGTGGTCCCAGCGGCGCTGGAGGAAGAAGATGAGAGATTGAAGATGGATGCCCGCCGTTGGATGTAAATCCAATGGCTAACATGTCAGAATCATTTGTTGACTAAATTGACAACGACTTGCGTTGGCTTCGACCTATTGGCCCACATTTCAGCCTCTAAAAATGTGGCACGTATTCAACCCATTTTTTCAGAATTTACAGTCTTTTTTTTGCGCGGTAGAATTTACAGTCAATTTGATCTTTTTTTTGAATTACAGCCATTAGCTAGGCTAGGTGAACAATTAATGTAGCTTTCATGCGGCCCATTTATTTTATTTCCTAAAAAATTACAGGCCAATTGCACTTTATCTAGATACACGATTTTGCTGGGCTGATTCTAATTATAATGTTGGGTTGGGCCAGCAATGTTATCAAAAAATAAAAAAAGGGCTGAGCATTTTGTTATAAATATATTTAAATAATAAGTGATATTATTACATTCGTCCTTAAATCTTACCAAGCTTTTGTACACAATCACTAGGATTTTCTTGCCAAAACAATCCAGGATTTTATTTGTTAAGAAATTATTTTTATAAGTTAATAAGATGTGGCATATTGTTTTCTTACATATGTAAGTATCTGTTAAATATATGATGACAATAAAAATAATATATAATAACATATAAAATAATTTAAATATATATAATATAGTTAGAAGGGAAACATAAGTTGTACCTGGCGTTCCTATTCTTATATAGAAAAATAGAACAGACCTCTGTGTTTTCTTCAAAAAAATACATAAATTGGGCTGTCAAAAATAAAACCTCGGATGCGAGGTCCATAGGCCGGTCAATATATGACAGCCCTAAGAAAATACAAACAGGCCCTCCCATCCGAGGTCGTGGGCTGCGCATGTTAATAATGAAATCCTAGACGGGGCAGCCCAAAACCACGTCCAACACTTGCCAAAACTTCGTCCCTCATTTTCTCTGTGTTTCGCACACTCAACATTGTGTGGGCATTTTGACTGTGCATCATATGAAGATGTGCCATGCATGAATGTTAATCAACATGATGTTAACTGGCTGGTAGTTCCATTTTCGACCACGAATAAAACTTCCAACCTGACGTTAACCCTATTTGAAAAGGCCGTGTTAATATAAATGCTCTGCCTCTGAAAGTTGCAGTTTCTTATCTGAAACTGAACTTGCAGTTTCATATCTGAAACTGAAACTTGCAGTTTCTTCTCGTATGCACTTTTATACTCCTATGAAACTACATTTTTTTAAGTGCTAATAATAGATCTCTAGAATTCATAAAATTCTTCATATGCTCAATACTGCAACTCTGAAATTCAAAAGACATTCATATTTGAAAGTACTCTCAAAATACACAACACAAAACACAATTCACAACCTGCAAATACTGACAACCCTAAGCTCCTCCTGACAATAGGACGAGGGCAGCCCCCTCCTATTCCTCGGCGTCAGACAGCCGCCCCATGAGACGATGTGAATGGCAAGGGAGATGATGGCGGGGAAGCGTCGTCATGCCAACTGCTTTTCTCCTCTTGAAGTTGGGTTCGGTCGACGAAGACTCCACCAACTCGCTCTGGCAGGACACCCTCACAAACGGCACTCTGTAGATGCTCGATCCTTCAATCTCTGGTGGATGCTGCATCTGGGATCGATACTCCCACCACCGCTCCCTCACGGTCGGATTCGGTGAATCTGTTTGCTCCATGGCCCAGAGGAGCAGCTCTATGTACTCCGGCGTGACTCCCTCCGGGAGTATCGCCGCCTTTTTGCTCTGTTGCAGATATTTGGCCATGGATGTCGCCGTCGCCGCTAGTTGGTCCTTGTTGTCAAACCAAGACTGTATCTCCAACATCCTAGCTATCTTCATAGGGTCGCCGTCTGCGATCCTCATGTATCGGTTGTACTCCTCCATCGATCTACTTATCCACAGCACCTTCACTCGCCGGTGGTGGTTTTTGAATGGAACAGGAGAGGAGCAGCGCTGGTTTTGGATTAGAACGGGAGAGGAGCGATGCTGATTTTGGACTAGAACAGGAGAGGAGGGGCGGTGGTTTTGAAATGGAAGAGGAGAGGAGCGGCACTGGATTTAGATTGGAACAGGAGAGGAGCGGCGGTGGTTTAAGAGGAGAAGAGCGGAAGAGCGGTGCTGGTCTTGGAAGTATTTTATTGTTGTTTTGCGTATTTTGGGTCAAAGTCTGACCACGTACTGTATGTGACAAGCAAAATGTGAATGCATGTCACAAAAAATTGTATCATTTGGTTCGTATATGAATGTACTTTCAAATTATATTATTTTTGCAACGTGTAACATATATTTTATGTGCGAAAATCATGGTCAATTATGACCCAGAATAAAAGGAAGACTAGTTATTGTGGGGTCGCTTTCTTAATTGAAGGGTAAATTGATTTTGATTTTGATCCAGTCACAGCGTGCCAGCCCTCTCGCCCAATCCTAAATCGCAGCCGCACGCTCCTCTCCCTCTTCTCCATTGCAAAACCACCTCCTCTCCTCTCCATCATCTCCATTCCAAAACCACCGTCTCGCCTCTCCCTCTTCTGATCTTCTCCATTGCAAAACCACCTCCTCTCCTCTCCATCATCTCCATTCCAAAACCACCTCCTCTCCTCTCCATCATCTCCATTCCAAAACCACCGTCTCGCCTCTCCCTCTTCTGATCTTCTCTCCATTGCAAAACCACCTCCTCTCCTCTCCATCATCTCCATTCCAAAACAACCTCCTCTCCTCTCCCTCTTCTCTATTGCAAGACCACCGTCTCTCCTCCCATCTTCCAAAGCTAGCACCGGACCAATCAGAATGACATCTACGGAGAGGATGCAGCAGTGAATCAGGCAGATCGCTGGCGGCGACCAGGCAAAGTTAGCCAAGTTGAAGGAGATCCTTAGTTGGTTTGACAATGAGTGGGAGATTTCGAGGACGGTGCGGGCCATCTGGCAATGTATGCGAAAGAGCGAGATGGCGGCGATGAGGGCGGAGATGTACATGTACTCCTCGGCGGCAGTCACGCCGCAGTCCTCCGAGTTCATCGAGTATCTCCTATGGGTGATGGAGCAGACAGATTCGCCCGAGGCGACCGTCAGGCGGAGGTGGTGGGCGTATAGGTCGAAGGTCGAGCACCCAGAGGATAACAAATTGATCGAGTATGGTGTGCTGTTCGTGAGGGTGCAGAGCAAGCCGGAGCCACAGGAGTATTCGTTCTCCCACCGCAAGAGGAGGCCGGATGGCGCGACATCAGTTCCCCGGCGTTCTCCACGGTTCCCTCGACGCTCGCCTCGTTTCAACGGCGGCGGTAGGGTTTAAGGTAACCTTCGCACTAACCTAATCTTCCACCTGCTCATGCTTACAATCAGTGTGACAGCTAATTAAAATCATGCTTACAATTAGTCTCCAAGTACTACGCCAATCACCCTAAAATAGCTCTGGACCTTTGGGTCTAAGTTGTGACACAGTGTACAAATAAAGAAAAATAGATTGGTGCTTCTTTCAGAAAAGAGTACTCCCTAGAAAACTGCCAATATAAGCTACTAGTATTTCGTTAGAGGATTTGCTGCCGAGAAAGATCCATCCGCAGAGAGCGCCACACATCCCACTAGTTTTGGTGGATGCCAACGCGTGCATGTAGCATGGTTGGTGTCGGTAATTTTTACTTGGCACACCTCGCACTCTGCATATATGCCGGTTCCATACGTACATTTGTGCAGTTCCACCAAAATGCAGCTGAATAACCCTGTTTGCACAGATAATGAAATACATTATAGTGGCACTAGTTGATGAAACACACAAAATAAATAGAAGAAAATATTGCGATAGTATCATAGTATGCCATGCTGCGAGGGCGAGATGGGCCCTGCGACGCCTCATACGGTACGCCTCATACTGGACATCGTCCCAAGTCTCCCAGATACACCTTCTGCTAGTGATGAACATCAGTGTACGGCAGTAGTACAAGGAGTCACCTTGAGACATTCAAAACTCTATTTTTGTACATATCAACTAAAATTAAGCACCCAGTTTGCAGAAACGCTTAAACATTAACAATGGGACTAGTTGATGAAACATACTTTAACAAAGCGAAGCACTTTCTTTATCTACATTGGAAATGAAATGATAGAGATGACACTCGCTCTATTTTAACTATATTATTACTTTATTTTATCAGTGACACTAGGGTCGAGCAGGTGGCAAATGAGGTGTACCGTGCGTCGCAAGGATGGAGGCCGACGGTGCTTAGACTGGGATGCTGAAGCTGGCTCTTTCAGTCACCAACATGGATGAATCAATTCATGGGACCTTTTGGTGCAGTTCACCTAAAATGAAGCAATGTCCCGTGAGCTAGCAGCTTCTTCTTCATTTTTTTAAGAAAAGGGCTCCAGCCCCGGTTCCATTTAATCAGAAAACGAAACCCACAGAGCTTCTTCTTCATTAGTTGCAATAAAGTTGAGCAACATCAAGGTTGGTTGTGAAGCTCCTGGAATGCTCAACTATAATTTGGATATCATTTGTGCAGTTCAACTAAGATCGAGCGTGAAATGTATATCTCTGTTTGCACAAAAAAGGTGGAAACGAGGGTGACTAACAAGTGATGAAACATGCATCAAATGAAAAGAAGCATGTTCCTTATCTGAATGGCAATCCTACAAGGACAGTAGCAATTTCTAAAGCAGTGGCATTGCTAGATATTAGTGTGGGAATTAGGATTAACTATGACAACCATTAAATACGACATTACTTTCGGTACGGGAGAGTAGGCGGACCAGGACAGTTGCATTTCTAACAAAAAGAACCAACTTATCTTAATGGGAAATTTGAGCAGGACATGTAAAGAAGTGTCATTGATTCATATTACTAGAGGCATTACATTGAAAACAACATTGGTTTAACGTGTCCTTACTTTTAATAGTGCGACTGCTACATTTTACCAGTGGCATTACATAAGAGTGGCTCGGGGCAACAAACATCAAAACAGGATATCTGGGTTGGTCCCATATTTGTTCGGTATAGCCACCTTATACTGTGTGAGGCTAGCAAATCTAGTGTTGGACTTACTCTGTTGACTTGTCCCCCAGTCCCCACTTTCTTTCCTTTTTCAACCAATAGATCGGGTTTATATTGAGTTTGTACTGCGTTTCCCTTTATTTCCCTATTAGACCTAGAGACCAGTTGGATAGCCAGTCTCTGCTACTTTTCGCCCCCATTATTTCCTCTTTCGACCAAGTCCTAGATTCAGGTAACAAATCCTCCCCCACCCCCCACCCCCTTTCTTCCTTGTTTGAACCAAGTAGTACTAGATTCGAGTGCATGAACTAGTTTTACCACTTAAACATAAAAAAATCAGGTGGTTTTCGAACAGCCAATCGATCCTATCTATGAGGGGGCCTAAGAAATAGTAAAAGTTACAAATGCAGCGATGTCAGGAGCTCGGGAAGTAGAGCAAGGCTGGTTTCAAAGGAAGTTATACCTGATGGTCGACGGGATGTCGCTAGGTGGGAGGCGCGAGGCCGGATCTGCCCACACTACGGCAACGAGGAAGAAGGGGTTGGAGGCCCTCCCTCGCCAGCGGTGCTTGGGAGAGAACGGCAAGGCAGGCTGATCAGGACGTGCCCAGCAGTGGGTAAGAGCCGTCGCCGAGGACGACCGCGTGAACGTTGCACCTTCTCACCTTCCCCGGCGGAGAGGATCCGGCTGGATCTGTGACCAGCGGTGAGCAGAGAGAGAGAGAGAGTGTGGCCACCGCTGTCGTGTTAAGATCTAGAGGGGCCGAGACAGTGTGAAGAGAGCAACACTAGCAAGCAAGCGTGGAGGCTCCTGCCTATATAGTGGAGTAGTACTTAGTTTTCTTTTGTCTACCGGAGCCGGCTTGACCTCGTCAATGACTATCCTTATAGCTAACCTTGTTGTAGTATGAGTGACTAAGTGATGACTATGTATGACATGCCAACATCAGATAGCCTAACGCACCATGTTAAATCTCCAAGGGCGTGACCGCGCGTGCGACACGACGGTCGTGGTAGGTGCGTCCATGATACGGGGTGCTGGCAGCCCTTGGATCTGAGATCAAACGGTCGCATGCTAAGTTGCTGAAAATTTGCAGAATAACCCTCCAGCGGCAACCGGAAAATTTCCTCCCGCAGGCCGGAGTAGGTTTCTCAGTTTGCATGCGGGTTTAATGGAGGCGAGGAGGCGTGTTCAGCCGGTCGTGCAGTGGACGGCGCAGTACTATTCGATTTGACAACTACAACTAGTATATTATAAAAACGAGAGTAGTAGAGATAGAGATAAGAATAGAGACTAGGGAGGAGCACCGTCTACTGCTTCGTGGGCTACTCCTGTGCTCCATTCGGTGGCCGCAACATCCCCTACAGCCACTCCCTCCTGCGCTCCATTCGGCGGGCGTTGTTGACATTTGGGGAGCGCACTCTCGCGACTGCTAGCAGCCACGACTTCACCGACGACGACTTCTTCCCCGACCTCGGCAACCTCTTCCTCAACGACATGGGAGACAACCTCAACGCCAATGGTGCTGCTCCCGTTGCACCGTATGTGTTTCTATCCTTCCTGTTCGAAATCGTGGTAGAATTCATGTTTCTAGTCTGTGTCCTAGACTCGATCTGTTCATCTACTATGCTAGTCCGCATGATTAGTTTAATCTCTGTTATAGCTGTCATGATTTATTTTGTAGTAAATCTCGTAGTAACTTGCTCATATATTCAACTGGTGGAACGTCCCCTACAGCTACTCCCGTTTCATGGACGGCCTGGTCGATGCCTCCAAGGAGCCCTTCGTCTACTGCTATGAGTGCCCAGTGCCGTTTGGGGGCTCGCCGGCGGACATCGTGCATCACCTGATGCAGGCGTGCAGCGGTCACTACTGGCCCTTGGCAAAGAACATCAAGTACGAGACGTGCTACCCGTTCACCGTGCCGTAGTCGCTGGAGGATCAGCGCCGCCTGCTAGTCTCGGAGGAGGACGGCAGCGTCTTCCTCTTGATCGTGGCCACCGACGAGGCCCGTGCAGGCCGCCGCCACATCTCTGTAGTGTGCGTCAGGGGCGACGCTGCTAATGCTGACATTGACACGAGGCCGATGTATGGGTGCGTGCTCACTATTACTACCCCTAGGAGGTCCGTGGGCGGCGACACTAGCTACATCAAGCTGACTTGGACTCTACTGAGCTGGGACCTTCTCGCCGATGTGGAAGACGCATGGTATTATTTGACCCCCAACAATGTGCATGGGGACTCCAAGGAGGTTCACCTCGACATATTCATTACTAAGTTAAATTTTGATCATTAGTCTTCGCTCAATGTAATCCGCTGTCTAAGCATGTGGAGACTTCCATGCATGATCTTGCTCTATTGGAGTATCGCGCATGAATAAAGTGTATCCATTTATGGTTTAATCTAGAATCTTCCATATATGAATTTTTACTACAGTACCGGTGAAACACTTATGATGAACCATTTCCTGCAAAGCACAATAAGAGTTATTTCTTCACAAGTTTTGGATGGAGGTTGAACAGTTGAACGCTTTTGTTTGCAAACGATACTTTTTTATCTATTTCACCCGGATGTTTTTAACCTCTAGAGATGAAATAATATCCGAAGAAACCTATCGATACATGTTACACATGAGATGATCCCCACATCCTTTGTCAAAATAAACAACACCCCGATCAATGCATTTCACTCTTCCGTGCAACGGACGGGCACCTTACTTGCTCCTACAGGTGCTTAAGCTTGCCACATAGGCATAAAGTCTGATGTGGCAAGTTAATCAAGAAGAGAGAGACTAGTTTGGTGACCCAAGGAAGAAACGGTGCTAAGCGCGTGTACCTACGTGAAAAGACAATTTTGAGTCTATAGCTAATTAAATTAAGCAAACTTAGCAACACCATTTCATTGGAAGAGGTCACTCCTGGCAAATGCAATAAATACTAGTACTCCCTGTGTCCCATAATATAAGAACATTTTTGGCACTACACTAGTGTCAAAAACGTTCTTATATTATGGGACGGAGGGAGTACGAAGAAAGAGATAGAGAGGAGTAAAAAAATACACTTATGGCCAACCTTATAGCTAACCTTGTTGTAGTATGAGTGACTAAGTGATGACTATGTATGACATGCCAACATCAGATAGCCTAACGCACCGTGTTAAATCTCCAAGGGGCGCGAGCAACGCGACGGTCATGGTAGGCGCGACCATGATACGGGCTGCTGGCAGCCTTTGGATCTAAGATCAAATGGTCGCATGCTAAGTTGCTGAAAATTTGCAGAATAACCCTCCAGGATAGGATATTCACCCATTGGTCTAGAATCATGCCATGCAACCGTTTGATATCTGATCCAAGGGCTCTCGGAAGCCCGTATCATGGGAGAATGGAAAGCCACTACCCTGCCGTTCGCACGCTAGCAGTTCGCTCCTACTTGTCCCAACACGTCCTTTAATACTACGGCGGATCGCTCCTAGTCATCCCGTCCATTCACATTATGGCAGTTCCACTAATCCTAACCCTCCTCCCAAATCCATGGCGTCCCAAATCTCCCCGATCGGTGGTGAGTACAAGGTTAGAACCATCACCATCGATGAGTTCTACGTCATCTACACCCGTTCTTCTGCAACGGTGAAAGGATGCCTTCCTCGCTTCAGACGCATGTTCGAAGACTCAGATGATGAGTGGGTCGCCCGGCTAGATGTTGAGTACACCACAATCGTGGGACGAGAGAAGGATCTAAAAGACGAAGAGAGGAAGAAGCCTGACGTGATCCAGGTTTGCGTGCATGACTTATGATTGGTCTACCACATATGCCATGCCGACGTTGAGTGCCAGGATTTTAAGGACTTCCTCGAGAGCAACCTAGTCAAATTTATTACTATAGACTTTGGTAACGACAAAGAAGTCCTGTGTCGGATAGGCCTCGTTGTACGAAACACCTTCGACCTCCAAAAGAATCGGCTGGTGTCCTCTCGTCAGCCTTCAATGCTGACCATGGCAGGAGCCATGGTTCATCCTTCGTACGGGTAAACTGGAGAAACCTCCATACACGTTTCATCGTCATGCATGGCAGCGGAATGTACTAGATATAGACCACATCCAGTACGCTGCTGTCGGCGTTCTGGGAATGGGGGTACCCAGACTTGCCTGCCTGCGGCCTGCGGCGTGGCTCAAAGGGGGGCCCAGCACGGCCCATCTTCATCAACACAAGCTCAAGACCCTCGTGAGGGGGCCAAGCCTCGCGGGGCGGACGACAAGGAGCTTCCTCAGGCACGGCCTCATCAGGCTGGCTCACGAGGAGGCGGAGAGTTCAAGGCGGGGTACCTCACGAGGTGCCCATGATGCAAGCCATGACGACCAAGGGCGCCAGTCGGGCGCCAGCCCGCGAAGTGTCCTCCTTTCCTCTTTGGTGCAAAGGGAGCAAGCGTAGGCGAGAGCATCAAGCAAAGGCATCCATTTTGGTGCAACAAGACCAAGACCAGCCCAACGGCAGGAAGGAAGTGATTGTGGAGCCCAAGCAGGGGTCACCACCAGAGCCTTTGACAGGCGAAGACCAACTTTAGTCAGGATAAGTGTACCAGATGTTCCCCTTCAAAATGGCCAATTGTTGGCGCCCTTCCCGCTCAATATTTGGGAAGAGGCCCACGGCCTTTGCCTATAAATAGGACTAGCCACCACAAGGTAGAAACGGACAGGGTCCTCGCCAAGAAACCAGTAGAGAGAGCGACTGAACTCCTCCTAGCAGTTCATCGCCCCAGCCAAGAACAGACCTTCGCGAGGCTGTTCTTCCTTGTATTGTTCATCATCAGCCCAAGAGGCAATCCACCACACCACACACTGGAGTAGGGTATTACACCGCAATGGTGGCCTGAACCAGTATAAACTCTGTGTCTCTTGTGTTGTTCCTTCCGTAGTTTAGATCCTAGCGAGTCAGTGGGGTGCAGGTAGGTAGAGGGCGAAATCTCCGCGCGCACCCCAGTGTTCGAACTTCAAGGGTCTGCCGGAACCCGAAATCCAACATTTGGCACGCCAGGTAGGGGTGCGCCGGAATTCGTCTTCCGTCGCGCTGTTCTTCTCCGACCATCGCATCCATGTCTGACGCTCGTCGGGCCCGCGCCGAGTGTCGAGCGGCCCTCGCTTCCCGCGTCGCCCAGACGGCTCCCGTCGGCAGGCGCCCTCGTCGTTCCCCGACACCTGCCGTCAACACCGCCACCAGCCCGGCAGGGAACGAGCAGCAAGCATCATCCCAGCATCCCTCCGTGAGGCAAGATGGCCGCACTGCTACCCCCTCGCTCACCCCAGCTGGTTCCTCGTCTTGTGCATTCCGCACGCCCATGGAGGCTCGAGCTGCGCTCATCGCGGCAAACGAGCTCCTGCGCAACCGTCCCGTCGATGACGTCTACGAAGAATGGCTCGACCGCGTCACCGAGCTCGTCCGTGCCGCAGGGGGCTCTCCTGCGCCGTCCGTCCCGCTGCACCGCACCCCGCCCTGCGCGGGCGACGAAGCTCCGGGGGCGCCTCAGCCGCCTCCCCCTCAAGACGGCGCCCTGGCCCCAAGGCGCGTGGCCCCTAGGCGGAACCCGCTCTGTCAGGCGCCAGCGCGGCAAGAGCAGAGCTGCCAAGAAGTCCCTTGCCCGCGAGAAGCTGCCCGAGCGCTCCCTGCTCCAGCTCGTCGGGACCACGCTCCTGCTCTAGCACGTCAAGACCCCGTGTTGCTCCCAGCTGCAGCGCATGGGGACCCGTAGGACCAAGCTCTTCGTCACCTGAGGCCTCCCGTGGCCACAGCAGGCTGCCGGGCCTTCACCCCCGAGCTGTGCAGCGTCGTGTGGCCCGGCAAGTTCAAGCCAGACCTGCCTCCTCGCTACGACGGTACAGCTGACCCCGCAGAGTTCCTCCAGCTCTACGAGTTGGGCATCGAAGTTGCCAACGGGGACGAGAAGGTCATGGCGAACTGGTTTCCCATGGCGCTCAAGGACGGGGCCCGCACCTGGCTCCTGAACCTAGCTCCAGGCACGATCTCCTCCTGGGATGAGATGCGCACCCGCTTCATCGCCAACTTCCAGGGTACTCGCGACCGGCCACACGCAGTGAGCGACATGCGCCGTATCAAGCAGCAATCAGGGGAAACCCTACAGAAGTACATCCAACGCTTCAACAACGCACGCCTCAAGATTCCCAAGGTGACCAAGGAGGCCATCATCTCAGCCTTCTCCGACAGCGTGCGCGATGTCAAGATGAAGGAGGAGCTAGCGATGCATGAAGACCTGTGCACTTCCTTGGAGTTGTTCAACTTGGCGACCAAGTGCGCCAGGGCTGAGGAAGGGCGTCTCTCCCTCCTCGAGCTGCCTGCCGCAGACCCAGAAGAGAAGAAACCCAAGGCCAAGGATGTGAAGCGCAAGGGGGCTGCCGTGCTCGCGGCAGAACCAGACACCAAGCGGGGCAGAGATCAGCCTGAATCTTCCAAGGGAAGTCGGTACTGCGTGTACCACGACCTCCACACCCATAACACCAATGACTGCCAAGAGCTCCGAGCCGTGCGTGAAGGAAGGGTCGGCCGACATCCCAACCGCAGCGACCGGGGCTATGGCCGAGGAGGAGGAAGGAATGCAGGACGCTAGGAAGACCGCGGCCCCCGCCAAGGGTGGCGTGACCAACCTCGCAGGGATCGCCGGCAGGACCCGCCTCGCGAGGGAGACTGGAGGGATCAGCCTCGGGAGGATCGCCCCCAGGGCAACACAGGCCTTCCTCCGCTGCCGCAGTAGCCAAGGAGAAATGAGGACCGTCATGAGGACGAGGGGGCTGGGGGCTTCCAGGAGCCACGTGCGATCGCCTGCATTCTAGGCGGAGCTCAAGCCCCAGCCTCTCAACGCATCTTCAAGCAGTTCGCCCGCGAAGTAAATGCAGTCCTCCCGAAGCTTGAGGCCACGCGCCCTCTCAGGTGGTAGGCGTGCACCATCACGTTCAGATCAGCGGAGCAGCTCAAGTGCGCGGCCACCGTCGGAGTCCTCCCAATGCTTTGTTCCCCAATCATCAGCAACGTGCTAGTCACCAGGACCCTCATCAATGGCGGGGCAGGGCTCAACGTCCTGTCCGTGGAAACATTCAACAATCTCCAGGTGCCCTACAATCAGCTTCAGCCAACCAAGCCTTTCTCCGGAGTCACCGACGGCTCCACGGTCCCGATTGGGCAGGTCCGCCTCCCTGTCACCTTCGGGGCACGCGACAACTACCGCACTGAGATCATCGACTTCGACGTCGCCCACATTCGCCTACCGTACAACGCCATCCTCGGGTACCAAGCGCTGGCCAAGTTCATGGCCGTAACCCACCACAGCTACAACATCCTCAAGATACCAGGAAGTGGTGGAGTCATCACGATGCCCTGCGAAGAGAAAGACGCGGTGTGCTCCCTGGAACGAGCCTTTCAGGCCGCATCACTGGAAGACCCGGATCGCGGAAGCGGGAGGCTTCCCGGACCCTCAGGAGGCAGGCCCCTCAGGGCCCGCGCCTGCCCATGGGGAACCTCCTTCCATCGCATAGGGAAGCGCACCCGGCGCCCTCCTCAGGCAGGGCTCGGGGGCTCTCCCCTGGAGGGCCGCCGACCTCGCCAAGGTCACGAGGGAGGCGCTTGGGCACCACTTGGAGGCGTGTTTCGAAGCACGTTTCCCTCAAGAAGGAGCAAGGCAAGGAGGGCCAAACCCTCAGGAGTTTGTCAGCAAGGCCATTCAGGAGCTACAGGAGTCAAGAGTCATGAGAGGCAGCCGCCGCTTACCCGCTGTAGCCCCCATCCAGGTGAGGATGGTGGGCTGCGCGTCTGCATCGACATACCAGGGCTCAACCAAGCCGCCTCTCAGGAGCGCCTCTGGCCCTCGCAAGTGGGGCGCTGTGAAGGTCCACCCCACAGCTACGTTTGCATGCATTATGGCTTGTCGAACGCGGCCGCCACGCACCAGCGCCCCATGAGGGGCATCCTGGAAGCTCAGGAGGCCAGGCATTCTGCAGTCCTGGCGGAGATGGAGATGGTTCGCGAGGAGCCACCACGCCACCGGAGCCTCCCGAGGCTCCTAGGCCTGGGGGCTCGTGAGGATCGGCTCCCGCAGTCCACCGCGCCTGCTACTTCAACACCCCTTCATCGTCAACATTATCAGGTGACATCTTTCAAGTTTCGTTTCCAGCTGGGAGAGCCCTCAGGGCTGCATTATTCCCAGGCCGCGTGGGTCCGTCCCTGCGGCGTGTATCCCTTTTGTTTCATGTTCTTACCCTACTTTGTTGGGGGCGCCCCTCGGGCTGCATCATCCCCAAGTCGCACGGGTGAGACCCAGCGGCGTGTACCTCTTTTTTGCATTTATCTTCGGGCCATGCATTCGACCCATCGTGCTTGTTATTTGGTGACTGTCCGTGGCACCTTTTCTTCCTTGATGTCGGCAGCTTGCACGTGAAAGGGGGGGTACCTGAGCATCGCGACTCAGGGCTCCTACTGGGTCTCCAGCCCTCACCCTCTGGCCTTGTCCACGGCATCGCGACCTAGCATACCAGCGACGGCTGAGACCAGCTCGAGGGCCGGGACCCGAGGACGTAGAGCTCCGACATCTAACCAAGCTTGCTCGTTAAAGGGGGGGGTACCTGAGCATCGCGACTCAGGGCTCCTACCGGCTCTCCAGCCCTCACCCTCTGGCCTTGTCCAC
>NC_041385.1:254060051-254071069 GCF_002162155.2 Triticum dicoccoides
GGGGGGTACCTGAGCATCGCGACTCAGGGCTCCTACTGGCTCTCCAGCCCTCACCCTCTGGCCTTGTCCACGGCATCGCGACCTGGCATACCAGCGACGGCTGAGACCAGCTCGAGGGCCGGGACCCGAGGACGTAGAGCTCCGACATCTAACCAAGCTTGCGCGTTAAAGGGGGGGTACCTAAGCATCGCGACTCAGGGCTCCTACCGGCTCTCCAGGCCTCACCCTCTGGCCTTGTCCACGGCATCGCGACCTGGCATACCAGCGATGGCTGAGATCAGCTCGAGGGCCGGGACCCGAGGACGTAGAGCACCGGGATCTAACCAAAGTTGCAGGAACACATCCCAAGATAAGGCCCAGAGCCAGGCACAACCCGCCTTGAGGTAGGGCCCCGTGAGTCCCACGCTGGCTCACGGGTGCCCAGATACAACTCGTCAGGCCCTACCGTGCCAGCCACGTGTTAGGGCGGGGCTGTACATGCCCCAGTGGAAGCACCATGCTCCGCGCTGGCTGACGACACTGCTGGGGAGCGGCTATGCCCATACACATACGGAAGCGCTATGCTCACGCTGGTGATAAACAACTGAGGGTGGCCCCCGGGCCGCATCAACCTCAAGGAGCCCAGAGCTTAGTGTCTAGCCTCATCGCAACGCCTCCCCCCGGGAGTGCCACACGAGGGGGCTGGGCACGGGGGCTGCGCCTCGGTCATGGCCAGACGCATGCCACCCAGCCAGCCCCCCCGGGCCTGGTTCGTTGCATGTCCCTCCCCAAGTGGAGCTAAGGTACGAAGGCCGTTTGAGCGTCAAGGGGGACTCCTGAGTATCGCGACTCAGGAGCCTAACTGGTCACGTAGCCCCTCACTCCTTTGTTCCGAAGGGCTAACGACGGTTGAGGTATGCGCGGGGCCGGGCTCTGCAGACGTAGAATGGTAGATCCACCCACATCTCACCTCCCTAAGGAGTGACCCCCACATCTCACCTCCCTACTTACTGTTCGAGCGCCAAGGGGGACTCCTGAGCATCGCGACTCAGGAGCCTAACTTGTCACGTAGCCCCTCACTCCTTGGTCCCGTCCTGGTTTCCGGTCGGGGCTAACGGCGGCTGAGGTATGCGCGGGGCCGGGCTCTGCCGGCGTAGAACATAAGCAAGTAGGAAGGAATAGCGCAAATTTCAAGGAATTCAAAAGCAAATATTACAGTCCATACTGTTATCACAACACCAAATGCAAGTTTTAACGCAACCCGAGGTATGGTACATGTGCAGGAATTAAAAGCAGGACGGGAGCCACAACGGAGTCACTTGTCGGCGGTGGAGCTGCGCGGAGCAGGTTCGCCTTGTGGAGCTACAGGGCCGGCAGCGCCCCGCTTCGGCTTCATGCTGAAGGCCCGGAACTTCCCCAGCAGAGCCTCCGCGTGACCCTTCACGGCCTCAGCGGCGGCAGCGGCAAGCTTGCCGCTCGCTGGCTCCAGCAGGCTGTCGAGGTCGATGTTGGGGTCGCGAAGATAGATGTGGGTAAGGACCCACGTCAGCGCTGCAGAAGACAAGACGCGCGCCTCGGCCTTAGCCGTAGGGCCAAGGCCAAGGGTGACATCTTCAAGAGCACGAACTAGGAAGGGAAGTAGCTTGGCGGGGCCGTCCTCGGTGCCGGCCAATGGGCTCTCCAGGACGCTGTCATAAAGCATCTTCAGCAAGGTGTGAGCCTTCACCTCCATCTCCGTGAAGGCCACGCGATCCTCGGCAAGAACCTGTGCCTTGACGTCCAGCTCGACCTTCCTTGCCTCCAACTGTTGCTCCAGCGCGCCTAGGCGGTCACGGTGCTTCTTGAGCTTGGCGTCCCGGTCCTTGACGGCCGCCTCGCGAGCCTTCATGCCTTCCTCTTGCTCTTGGCGAAGGCGGGACTCCTCGGCGAGCTGGTCCCGCAGGCCCTGCAGCTCGCTCTCCAGCGCCTTGCAGCGACATTGGACATTAGCCACCTCCCCCAGGGCAGCATCGCGAGCAGCCTTTGCCCCAAGGATGGCCTGCTTCTCCTCGTCGCAAGCCGTCGAGGCCTGGACCAGCGCCGCCCGAATCGAAGCGTCAGAGTGAATCCAGCCGAAAGCCAGCTCCGAGCGCCCGACCACTAAACGAGGTCGGCACCCAGAAGATCCTGCCGCAGACGGTCCAGTTCGGCAGCAGCACGATCCAGAACAGTAGGTGGAGTTGGGGAAACAGCAGGCGGTGGAGTAGGAGGAGAAGACGGCAGCGTGACCACAGTATCCTGAGGTGGAGCCTGCTGTGCCCCAACGGCTATGGTGGCGGCGTCAGGCAAGGACACATCGGGAGTCGCTTGGGCCGTGGGGGTAGAGCTCGCCCCAGCCGGCTCAGCCAGGCCTCGCAAGGACGCCCGGGCAGGAGAGGCCCGTGCGTCACGGTCATCTTCTTTCGTGGGCAGAGGCGCTGCCCCGGAGGAAACCTCAGGAGCTCCCTTTAACTTCTTCGCCGCGGGCGCTAGCCTAGCCGGGAGATACGAACGTCAAGCCTCAGCAACAGAACAAGAAATAAGATAGGAATCAAGCACTTACAGGTCGTCACTCGCGAGCTCGAGCAGCCTCCGGCTGTACTTGAAGCCCGAGATCCGGCTGCAAGGATCAGCCTCAAGGAGCTCGGGAGCAGGAGGCGCGTCTGCGGATCACCTCGGGGCCGGGGCAGACCCGCGGGGGATCAGCCCGGTCCTGTCCTTCTTCGGGATCGGGGGCAGGCTCCCGCCGCCCTGCTCGTCATCATCCTCGTCGTCATCACTCAGAGGAAGGCGGAGAGCACGGGACCTGCACCGAGGGGGGGGATAGCCCTCGACTCTCCCTCAGTCGCCTCGGAGTCAGGCCCTTTTCCCGCTCCCCTTCTTCCTTCTCTTCACTAGAGTCGCCAGAGGACACGTCCACCGGGTCCTCGGGAGCCTCCGCGGGCACGGGCCCATCCCCGTTGAAGACATGCATGGACTCCACAACCTGCTCCCAGTCCTCGCGGAGGAACAGGGGCGTAGGAGCGACCTCCAACCTCGCCACGTCGCCCCCGACCAAAGACTGGAGGACCGCAGCCAGATCCTCGTCGGCCAAGACCGCGGGGTTCTGGTGGGGCCTCCACGTCGGAAGTGAGTACTGACGAAGCAGAGCCAGTTGATGCTCCAGGAATTCCCTCAGCAGCGATGCGCCAGTCAGCTTCGCCACCGCCATGCTGGCCGGCCTCAGATCCGCGTCCATCTTCTCCAACACCAGCCTCGCGCGGGGGTCCGCGAGCTCCACTCGAGACCAGTCGTCGGAGCTCGTGGGGTGCCCCGTGGGCAAGATCAGCCGAGGGTGGATGTGTCCAGCATCTACCAAGACCCACTTGCTCCTGAAGCCCTCAATCCTCTTCCCGGGGTTCGAAATGGCGATGGAGCTACCGTACGCGACGAAGCTCGCACACAGAGACGGGACCACGAGAGGTCCGGAGGGAGAAGTAGTGGCATAGCAAGGCCACTAAGGGCTTCACCCCTACGTGAGCCTCGCAATAGTAGGCGAAGATTGCCAGAAGAAGGACAAAGTTGGGGTGGAGATGCAGAGCTTGAAGCTTGTAATGGCGGAGGACAAAGAAGAAGAACTCAAAAAAGGGAGGCACCAGACCGGCAACAATGGCGCTTACAAAGAGTGGATAGAAAGTGCTCCCTCGGCCCTCAGGAAGGGCAGAGCCGGCCTTGAACACCTTCGCCCCGTTGATGCCCTGCGCTGCCGCCATCTGGCGCACCCGGGCAAGGCTCGCCTCCGACACGTTCGGCAGGTCCAAGGCGGACGAATACCAAGCTCCGGCCAGGGCCTAGCGAGGCGCCATGTCTTGCTAGGGCACGCGAATGGAGTAGATCTGAAGGTTTCGGAAGCAGGAAGGAGAGGCGCAAGTAAGGGGATCTGAGCAGCAACCGGAGAAAGCAAAGGAGGCAAAGCCTAGACAGATTTTGCTCCTTGATCAACTCGCACGGTTGCTGAGGCGCCCACGTCCAATCAACCGCCACGTGGCACCCAAGGCCGCAGGCTGTTAGGGCCCGCGGCGCTTCGCACTTGCCCTTTAGCCTCTCTGCTCGGCCAAGTCCGGGCGCGCCTTGGGCCCAGGGGCTACTATCGGTGTTCTGGGAACGGGGGTCCCCAGACTTGCCTGCCTACGGCCTGCGGCATGGCTCAAAGGGGTGCCCAGCATGGCCCATCTTCATCAACACAAGCTCAAGACCCTCGCGAGGGGGCCAAGCCTCATGGGGCGGACGACAAGGAGCTTCCTCAGGCACGGCCTCATCAGGCTGGCTAACGAGGATGCGGAGAGTTCAAGGCGGGGTACCTCACGAGGTGCCCATGATGCAAGCCATGACGACCAAGGGCGCCAGTCGTGCGCCAGCCCGCGCAGTGTCCTCCTTTCCTCTTTGGTGCAAAGGGAGCAAGCGCAGGCGAGAGCATCAAGAAAAGGCATCCATTTCGGTGCAACAAGACCAAGACCAGCCCAACGGCAGGAAGGAAGTGATTGTGGAGCCCAAGCAGGCGTCACCATCAGAGCCTTTGACAGGCGAAGACCAACTTTAGTCAGGATAAGTGTACCAGATGTTCCCCTTCAAAATGGCCAATTGTTAGCGCCCTTCCCGCTCAATATTTGGGAAGAGGCCCAGGGCCTTTGCCTATAAATAGGACTAGCCAACACAAGGTAGAAACGGACAGGATCCTCGCCAAGAAACCAGTAGAGAGAGCGACTGAACTCCTCCTAGCAGTTCATCGCCCCAGCCAAGAACAGACCCTCGCGAGGTTGTTCTTCCTTGTATTGTTCATCATCAGCCCAAGAGGCAATCCACCACACCACACACTGGAGTAGGGTATTACACCGCAATGGTGGCCTGAACCAGTATAAACTCTGTGTCTCTTGTGTTGTTCCTTCCGTAGTTTAGATCCTAGCGAGTCGACGGGGTGCAGGTAGGTAGAGGGCGAAATCTCCGCGCGCACCCCAGTGTTCGAACTTCAAGGGTCTGCCGGAACCCGAAACCGACAGCTGCAATGGATGGCTACCTTTGTTTCAATATCTACAAGGGTTGGATGAAGAGCAACAGCCAAGTTGGCGGTTCAAGCAAAGAAGTATCGGCCAAGCGGAAGAGGGACAAGGACGAAGTCGAGGACGTGGACGAGGACTCCGAGTAAGGTGGCAGTGCTGTTGCTCATTGTGGTTCTAATGCAGTGTCTACCGAAATAGTTGCAAAGTTTAATTTCAGGTGTGCTTAATTTAATTTGAGGGGTGTGTTGTGCTGAGCCCCCAGCAGAACTATGTTATGTTTCTTCTTGTTACTTTAACTCTTCAGTAAGTACAGACTAGTATTTCTTACATTTCATCTTTTAGTTGGTATAGTACTACCACTCGTTTATTCACATTATATACGTACAATATATATGGCCAACATCATATAGCCAGCAGTTTAGTTGTCAAAGAATTTCAGGGTGCTTAGTTTTGTCAAAGAATTCCAGTGTGCTTAGTTTTATTTGAGGGGTGGGTTGTGCTGGACACCATTATTGTGACTAGCCTTTTTAACAATACTATATGCATAATTTGGCGATGAGCGCTCTCTATATGTACCACCTTTTTTTTAATTTCAAGTTTTGCTCCATGGTGCAACCCATCGATACTACTGCTGTACAAAAGTATACATTTTTTAAAAGGCTAGAGGGCGGGGTAGTCTAACTTGGTCGGTTTCACGAGAGGCGAGGGCCTTTGTGATTTGACGGCTCATTACTGCTGGAAGGCGGGGCCTTGTGATTTGACTGCTCATATAAATGCGCCGACGACCTGATCGAAGAGGAGCAAAGAACCGTGCGGTATACTCAAGTTTTCCACTGGAGTAGTACTACAACGGAGGAGCACGAAACACGGCAGCCCAGTGCCATATGGCAATAAAAAATGATCTAATTTGCTAGTCATCTCATTGTTAGCATTGTTCTATTCATTCCCTCAAAAAACAAAAACCAATGTTCTATTCATGCCTCGCAGAGAACGTGACACGTGCGGCAAAAAACGCGAAGCAAAAGATGAAACACAACAGCAAAACAAGAAGGAAGATTATCACCCCAAATAATCTAATTCGCCGCGGAGTCGTAACTGCTTCTTCATCACCTCCACGACCTCCATCTCCTTGCGCGTCTCCTCCGCCATCTTCTTCATTCTGTCCATGATGCGGGATTTCTCGACGCGAGCCTTCATCATATGTTCCACGACTGCATTACGTACCTTGACAGCAGCCGAGTGCTCGATGCGGAGCTTCGCCAACTCCTCCTTCTGTTCCATGACGAGGGCCTGCAGCATTTTCATCGAGGAACTACTATTATCATGCAGCTTCTTCCAGCCGTCGTTCTTCTCCTTCAACAGGTCGATCTCGTGGCAGAGCTTCACCTTGTCCTCTTGAAGTCGCAGGATTTCGCCGGTTGCCTTCTTCTCTGAGGCAATGCTCTTCTTCAGCAGCATCACCAAGCCGGCGGTCAACTCCCCCTGCTGATTGAGCTCAGCGGGCATGTTGTCGAGGCTCTCCTTCAGCAACTCCGTCAAGCCTTGGATGAACTCCTTCTGCTTATTGAGGCGCTTATTGAGCTGATCGGGGATGCCGTCGAGGGATAACGACTCCAGCTCCGCCATCTCGGCATGTTCGCCTCCGTGGCTAGGGCGCTCCTGGGAGCCATCGCCTGCCCGTGAGAGATCTTTCGAGGTCTCTACGTGGCGGCGAGCCCTCTCTTTTTTTTCCGCAGCCTTGGTTGCCGCTCCCTTGTTATGAGTAGTTCTCGACCTAGAGCTCTGCTCACCGGCCATGGCAACGACGGACGAAGAAGAAGCACTTATGAGGAGGAAAGGTAGAGTAATTTTCGGTTAGGTAGTTCCCCTTTTTATAATCTATGTACTAGCACTAGTAGTACTAATACCTGCATAGTGGGAACACGTTTAGGTTTGGTACGTAGTACTAGTAGGTGTGAGCAGGCTTTCGAATGTGATGGGAGCAAGGTAAAGATTAATTGATGGTTTTGGTTTCGAGGCCCGAAACGGCTCCCGATGAGTTTAGCGGAACATAAATTTCAAGTACTACACTCCTCAAATGCGTAAATATTATGTTACTGTCAAAAGTTGGCACAAAATACGAAGGAGACCAATGGAAGTACTACTAGCAACCCACAATTTAACCAGTCGCATGCGCGCAGTGGAGTAATAATGTCTTTCTTCCGCCCTCACGTCCACTGAATTTGCATGCGCTGTATTAATTGACCATCAATGAAGTGAACGACTTTACATGCGTCAAATTATCACATGGGGTGGATCTTGGTACAAAATTGCGTCCGCCCGTGTACCCGCGTGTGCGTGCGAGGGAATGAGTGTGTGTGTGGCGTGCGTGCACATCTTCGCTTCGTGCATGTACCGCCAGTATGGCTCAGGGAGGACGAGTACATTCTTCTGGAACCAGCAGCACGTCACTGCGATCAATCCATGCAAGGAGGTCGCGACAATGCCTCCACATGTGCCACGTGGCTTCATGAACTGTAAGAGAGACATTGTGTAGCGTGCCATTGGTATTCTAATTTACGTGTTTTGCACATACTCGAAGTACTAGTAATTTACACGTGCATTGCACGCATCAGATTTTGCAACCAAATTATGAATAAATACCACACTATAGCATGTAAGCTCTTAGTCATATATGCGTGATGTAGCCCTTCGTTTAATTCTTATAGTTCATCTCATTCAAAATCAAATTAGTTTTTATAAAAAAGCTAAGAACGCGTGAATAGGAAAAACATGGGATTATAGTGGAATGTCATCTTGAATCCTACAGGATTGTACGAGTGTTTGATTGTGCATAGAAAAAACGCAGAATTCTTTCAAAGAGGTTTGAGTTGATGGGATGTTTCCTATGAAATCTAGTGCAAATGAATCATATGAAAAAATTCCTATGATTTACAATCCTACGAATCAAACAACCAAGATAGGAAAGATTCCTAATGATTAGAATCCTCCGAAATTCCTTTGAGAATCCTTTGAATCAAAGAAGCCCTTAATGTATTTTATGATTCATGGAATTGTGCGTTGTAAAGCATAAAGTAAAAAACAAATAATGGCAATTCAACTAGAAAAAAAGTTTTGGCAGTTATGATACGAAAGATTCTAGAACAAAAGAGAACCACTGTTATTTTGAGGTCTGTGCATTATGCTCAAGTTCAACCATGGAGTCTGCTAGATTGTACATGTGGCAAAATCCGGTGGGGGGCTAGAAGATGGTGCGAGGGGCCGAGTGGAGGGAGACTATGAAGGAATGCACAAGTGCGAGGTTGATATTTAGAGAGAGGGGGCGAACACGCGTGCGCTGTTGCACGCAGTGGCGGAGCCATGAAAATTAAATGAGCTAGGGGGCCAAGCATTGCTAATCCTTTACGAGGAGGGTCAATTCATGAAATTAAACATTTTTTAGCAGCAATTGTCTAATGATCGCATTCATATTAGCCTCGATATATAGTGATGTTAGGGGGGGGGGGCAGGGCCCTTACTGCCCCCTGTCTTCGCCATTGTGCACGCATCTGAGAGATGAAGCGGAAGGCATGGATGATGAGAGGGGGACGTTGGATATATAATTAATGTGGGTGTATTAGCTATTTATGTTAATCCTATATAGAGAGGTATAGATTGATCGATGTGGACGTGGGAGAGGTATAGATTGATCGATGTGGACGTGGGAAAGAGGGTGAGACCTCACTGGATATATCGATTGATCGATTTGTGTGGAAAACTATGAAAGACCTAGCTATATACACACACATACATAGAGGAACATCGATCGTTGCGCATGCACGCGTGAGAGATAAAGAATGCCCGGTATGATGGAGAGGGGGATGTGTGTGGGTGTGTGCCTTCATGGGAGACCGACCTAAAGAAAAAGATTGCATGCGTGCGATAGATAATGCCGACTGGTAGTGTGTGTGCATGCATGCACAAGAGAAAGTTAGTGGTACAATTATAAAGAGAAGACTACTGTGTGGGTGTAAAAGAATAGGTGAGGTCATAATCAATGTAAAGTTGAATTCAAATACTTGAATAAGAGATCCTGATGTTTGAAACCCATGCATGCATGAATATAACGGAGATCTGCGCGGTGTGGTTTGGAAACGAGCATGTGGTAATGTATACACATTGAACAAGGTCAGACTGATTTGAATTTGAGATACCGATGGCAGACATCATTTGACCATGTCGCATCCGTGCATGTAATTGGAGATGATGGGCAGCTTTCGCATCACATATCTATATCTATACCCCTATATATATATAATATATTTTTTTATATTGTGTGCGGGTAAATTTAACTTTGAAAGATGGTCATTGGATGAGGCGAATACGATGGTCCAAAGATGGCAAATTTGAGCACTATTGGCCGTTGGATATCATCTAGATTCCACCAGATTTTGCCACATGTATAATCTAGAAGACTCCATGGTTGAACTTAAGTATAATGCACAAACATCAAAACACAAGCACTTCTTATTTGTTCTAGAATCTTCCGTATCAGAATTGCCCAAATATTTTTCTACATGATTTGCCATTATTTGTTTTTACTTTAAGTCTTACAATGCACAATTCCATGAATCTTAAAATAGATTAGCTTTCTTATGAAAACTAGATGATTTTGAATGAAATGTACTATAAGAATTAAACGAACATTTACATCACGCATATATGACTCAAAGCTTGCATGTTATAATGTGGTATTTATTCATAATTTGGTTGCCAAATTTCATGCGTGCAATGCACGTGTATCTTACTCTAGTCTAAATGGTGTTTGTGTGTGTGTTGTGCGTGTTGAGGTGCAAATTGTCTTTTTTTGGTACACGTTAAGCTTGTTCTGCCGAAATTTCAAGCCGCGCCTTGTTATGCCGAAAATTGAAGCTAGCGTCTCTGTCTATCATGCTGCGAAACTCCCACCTCTTCAACCCACCCCTTGTTAGCCCGAAATATTTAAGATATATCTTTGTCTCATTGTGGTCCCACAACTCCCTCCATCTCAACCCGCGCATTGCTATTCCGAAATTACAACGCGCGTGAAAACTCCCACCTCCTGTGAAATCCCGACACGCGAAATGCCCGTGGTACCCCTGAACCGAGAGAACCACCTCAAATCAGTGGGGGGTACTTTCGTAACTTACCCCACATTTCGGACAAGCGCGTCTCTAAGCCATGGGTCCCCACTGCCATCCCATCCGCCCACCCATTCGTACACTGAGGCCGCGAAAACCCGCGACGAAACCCCACACCCTACTCCGTCCGCCACCCAGCCGGAGCCTCTTCCCCGACGACGTTGTCCACGGCAACACCTCGACGTCCCTCATCCACCATACCGGATGAGGATCCATCGTCGATCTCATCGTCCCGCCGGTTTAGCCACCCCGTCCTCCACCTCCAAGGAGCTGCCTCGACATTTGCCTCATCTTTCGCGCCACCTCCATTCCCACAACGCTGTCAAAGTTGTGGCCTAATTGGCGCCACCAAAGAGGTTGTACACTAACCGTCACATTTTCTTCTTGATTCAATCTCATGGTGCTGCCGGCCCTCGGTCCCGAGCCGACACGGCGCGGCTCCATCCACGACGGCGTCGCCGGCCACTTCCTCCACGGCGTCGCTCCCTCGGCGGTGACGTCCACATCAGTAGGAGCTGTTGCTGCTTTAGCTCTCGCTCGCGCTGCTGCTCTGCTCTTGCTCTTGGTCCCCTGCCTGGTCTGCTCTTGCTATTGCTCTTGCTCACGCTGCTGCTCTCACTCTTGCTCTTGCTTGCGATGCTGCTCCGATTTTGCTACACTTCAGTCGACTGAATCGACTTTTGGGTCAGTCGATTTCCAAGGGGTGGGCTCGCCGGGGTGAAGGAAGAACCAGCCGCAGCAGGGAGGGGGCTCGCCGGATAGGTACCCCACTATCTATCTTAGGGTTCAGGATGGGGGCGGTGGTTGCCAGCGGTGGCGGGGCGTA
>NC_041385.1:254071538-254102973 GCF_002162155.2 Triticum dicoccoides
GGCCGCGGGGGGTTGCTGTTTGGCCAGTGGTGGCTGGCGGCTCAGGGGGGTGGAGGTTGAAGATGAACCGCAATCCCTTGATTTTGTATCCAACGGTTGCAAAATCGACTGACCAGAGATGAAAAAGTTAGTTGATCGACGTGTAGCCTCACCTTGCTAGTGCGTTCAGTTTCGACAGCAAAATTCAGTTTCGACAATTAGGTTCAGTTTCGACAGTTAAGTTCAGTTTCGACAGTTAAGTTCAGTTTCGATAGTTAAGTTCAGAGATGAGCGGCTGATGTATTTTACATCTAGCACTTTGTGGTTATGTATTTTACGTCATGTATTGGAGATGCTATTAGAATTCCACTCAGGTTAACGTCGTTCGTTGTCTCTCTTGTCCTGCTTCAGCCTCGGCATCGTACAACTCACCAGAGTTGCTCCAACGACGAAACCCTCCATCACAGCGGAGCAGTACCTCGAGCTCCATCTCCAAACGCCTAAGATCTTCTTCCCCTCCTCTAACAGCAAAGTCAGCCGGAGCATCCTCACCGGCCAACCCAATCACGCTGAAATCGACATGGCTTTGCCAAAGAGGTTGTACACTTGTTGCATCTCTTTTTTACTCTACATGTTATATATATTGTCCACTGAGCACTCGTAGTAACGGGAAATACGATTATTTTATCCTACTATATGACAAGCAGTGAGGTACCAGGCAACTTAGCTATCCGTGATGGACTCTCTTGAACGCCATCATTATTTATCTCTACACGTTTGAGCTATGCATTTGTCGATGGGCCTGGGAGTTGAGCTAGTATGGCAGTGGCCTGGGTCCAAATTAATAGAAGAAGCACAAAAACATTTTTTTAGTGTAGGATTTTCCTTGCTCAAGCATGCCTACTAGAATCACCAGTGCTTGAAAGGAAAAGTGAATGAAAAACATAAGAATTGGACAGTTTCCTATGGTACTACTTTTCATGAATTTGGTGCAAAGGAATGGAGCAAAGAAAAACAGTTGGATTTGTTCCTTTAGTGTCTCCTTGAAAGAAAAACCGTAGGAATTCTAATTTCCACTTCTCCTCCTTTTCATATTCCTATTAATCAAGCACAAGACTAAGAGATAGTAGCATAATAGCATTATAACTGTACATTTTCTTGTGGTTTGACTTAATCTCACCATGCTTTTTTGCATCCTGTGATCTTCCAATTGTTGTGAATCAAACACCCAGATTGGCAGAAATCCTGTGTTTTTAAATTCTATGTTTTGCACGTGCATTCCTATCCTATTCATGTCTATTTCCTATCCCTGCATTATTAGAATCCTCAAATTCAAACAAGCCCTTACTCAATTACTTCTGTTACAGATATGTGTCAAAGAAAACCTTGTGTGGTTTGCCCTGCTCCTGAAGCACTGTGTTCCACCCTAGATCAGTTGCTCCAACGACGGAAGGGTTCACCACAGCAGGGATCCGCTCTCCAGACTGTCTTTCGCCGCCTTAGATCTTCTTCCCCGCTGCCGGCAGCCACGACAACTGCATTACCATCATCAACTGAGCAGATGACCTTGAGGACTACACGGGTCCGCAAGAGAGGTCGCACTCTTTCGTGTCTGCTTACGTTATGCGTCGCTTAATATGATGACATGCTACATTATCATCGTGTTCACCTATTAGACTCCGTGTCAGGTCCAAACTAATGCTGAAACTTGAGTTTTTAAATGGTTGTGAGGTACATATTGGGGCAGCAATCAATAGTATCTGGTTAATCTTCGGTGTCTACTATGAGTTTCATGTTGGGTGCAAACAAACAAGCCATTATCTGTATTTTTTAACTAAAGCTATTATCTGCCTGCTATCATTGGTTTTGGGTCTATCCACAGTTTGCTACCATCACTCTGGATTTGTGCATCCACTCCTTGTTGGGGAACATAGCAGAAATTCAAAAATTTTCCTACGTAACACCAAGATCTATCTATGGAGAGACCAGCAACAAGTAGAAAGGGGAGTGCATCTACATACCCTTGTAGATCGCTAAGCGGAAGCGTTCAAGTGAACGGGGTTGATGTAGTCGTACTCGTCGTGATTCAGATCACCGATGATCCTAGTGCCGAACGGATGGCACCTCCGCGTTCAACACACGTACAGCTCGACGATGTCTCCCACGCCTTGATCCAGCAAGGAGAGAGGGAGAGTTTGAGGAAGACTCCATCCAGCAGCAGCACAACGGCATGGTGGTGATGGAGGGGCGTGGCAATCCTGCAGGGCTTCGCCAAGCACCTACGGGAGAGGAGGAGGTGTCACGGGAGGGAGGGAGGCGCCAGGGGCTCAGGTATGGATGCCCTCCCTCCCCTCCACTATATATAGGGGCAGGGGAGAGGGGGGAGGCGCAGCCTTGCCCCTTCCTCCAAGGAAAGGGTGCGGCTAAGAGGGGGGGAGGAGTCCATCCTCCCCAAGGCACCTCGGAGGTGCCTTCCCCCTTTAGGACTCTCCCCTTTTTCCTATATCTTGGCGCATGGGCCTCTAGGGGCTGGTGCCCTTGGCCCATGTAGGCCAAGGCGCACCCCCTACAGCCCATGTGGCCCCCCGGGGCAGGTGGCCCCACCCGGTGGGCCCCCGGGACCCTTCCGGTAGTCCCGGTACAATACCGATGACCCCGAAACTTGTCCCGATGGCCGAAACAGGACTTCCTATATATAAATCTTTACCTCCGGACCATTCCGGAACTCCTCGTGACGTCCGGGATCTCATCCGGGACTCCGAACAACATTCGGTAACCACATACAAACTTCCTTTATAACCCTAGCGTCATCTAACCTTAAGTGTGTAGACCCTACGGGTTCGGGAGACATGTAGTCATGACCGAGATGTTCTCCGGTCAATAACGAACAGCGGGATCTGGATACCCATGTTGGCTCCCACATGTTCCACGATGATCTCATCGGATGAACCACGATGTCAAGGACTCAATCAATCCCGTATACAATTCCCTTTGTCTAGCGGTATGGTACTTGCCCGAGATTCGATCGTCGGTATACCGATACCTTGTTCAATCTCATTACCGGCAAGTCTCTTTACTCGTTCCGTAACACATCATCCCGTGATCAACCCCTTGGTCACATTGTGCACATTATGATGATGTCCTACCGAGTGGGCCCAGAGATACCTCTCCGTTTACACGGAGTGACAAAATCCCAATCTCGATTCGTGCCAACCCAACAGACACTTTCAGAGATACCCGTAGTGTACCTTTATAGCCACCCAGTTACGTTGTGACGTTTGGCACACCCAAAGCACTCCTACGGTATCCGGGAGTTGCACAATCTCATGGTCTAAGGAAATGATACTTGACATTAGAAAAGCTTTAGCATACGAACTACATGATCTTGTGCTAGGCTTAGGATTGGGTCTTGTCCATCACATCATTCTCCTAATGATGTGATCCCGTTATCAATGACATCCAATGTCCATGGTCAGGAAACCGTAACCATCTATTGATTAACGAGCTAGTCAACTAGAGGCTTACTAGGGACATGGTGTTGTTTATGTATCCACACATGTATCTGAGTTTCCTATCAATACAATTCTAGCATGGATAATAAACGATTATCATGAACAAGGAAATATAATAATAATCAATTTATTATTGCCTCTAGGGCATATTTCCAACAGTCTCCCACTTGCACTAGAGTCAATAATCTAGTTCACATCGATATGTGATTAACACTCAAGGTCACATCCCCATGTGACTAATACCCAAAGAGTTTACTAGAGTCAATAATCTAGTTCACATTTACCATGTGATTAACACTCGATGAGTTCTGGGTTTGATCATGTTATGCTTGTGAGAGAGGTTATAGTCAACGGGTCTGAACCTTTCAGATCCGTGTGTGCTTTACAAATCTCTATGTCATCTCCTAGATGCAGCTACCACGTTCTATTTGGAGCTATTCCAAATAACTGTTCTACTTGGAGCAATTCTAAATTGTTGCTCCATTATACGTATCCGGTATCTCTACTCAGAGCTATCCGGATAGGTGTTAAGCTTGCATCGACGTAACCCTTTACGACGAACTCTTTTACCACCTCCATAATTGAGAAAATTCCTTAGTCCACTAGTTACTAAGGATAACTTTGACCGCTGTCTTGTGATCCATTCTTGGATCACTCTTGTACCCCTTGACTGACTCATGGTAAAGCACACTTCAGGTGCGGTACACAGCATAGCATATTGTAGAGCCTATGTCTTAAGCATAGGGGACGACCTTCGTTCCTTTCTCTCTATTCTGCCATGGTCGAGCTTTAAGTCTTAACTTCATACCTTACAACTCAGGCAAGAACTCCTTCTTTGACTGATCCATCTTGAACACCTTCAAGATCACGTCAAGGCATGTGCTCATTTGAAAGTACTATTAAGCGTTTTGATCTATCCTTATAGATCTTGATGCTCAATGTTCAAGTAGCTTAATCCAGGTTTTCCATTGAAAACACTTTCCAAATAACCCTATATGCTTTCCAGAAATTCTACGTCATTTCTGATCATTAATATGTCAACAACATACACTCATCAGAAATTCTATAGTGCTCCCACTCACTTCTTTGGAAATACAAGTTTCTCATAAACTTTGTATACACCCAAAATCTTTGATCATCATCAAAGCATACATTCCAACTCCGAGATGCTCACTCCAGTCCTCAGAAGGATTGCTGGAGCTTTGCATACTTATTAACATATTTCAGGATAGACAAAACCTTCCGGTTGTATCACATACAACCTTTCCTCAAAAATCGTCGAGGAAACAATGTTTTGACATCCTATCTGCAAGATTTCATAAATAATGCAGTAATTGCTAATATAATTCCAACAGACTCTTAGCATCGCTACGAGTGAGAAAGTCTCATCGTAGTCAACTCCTTGAACTTGTCGAAAAACATCTTAACGACAAGTCGAGCTTTCTCAATGGTGACACTTACCATCATTGTCTGTCTTCCTTTCAAAATCCATCTGCACTCAACAGCCTTACGACCATCGAGTTGTTCTGCCAAAGTCTACACTTTGTTTTCATACATGGATCCTATCTCGGATTTTATGGTTTCTAACCATTTGTCGGAATTTGGGCCCACCATCGCTTCTCCATAGCTCGTAGGTTCATTGTTGTCTAGCAACATGACTTCCAAGACAGGATTACGTACCACTCTGAAGTAGTACGCATCCTTGTCATCCCACGAGGTTTGGTAGTGACTCGATCCGAAGTTTCATGATCACTATCATAAGCTTCCACTTCAGTTGGTGTACGTGCCACAGGAACGACTCTTTGTGCCCTGCTATACACTAGTTGAAGTGACGGTTCAATAACCTCATCAAGTCTCCACCATCCTCCCACTCAATTCTTTCGAGAGAAACTTTTCCTCGAGAAAGGACCTGATTCTAGAAACAATCCCTTATTGCTTTCGAATCTGAGACAGGAGGTATACCCAACTGTTTTGGGTGTCCTGTGAAGATGCATTTATCCGCTTTGGGTTCGAGCTTATCAGCCTGAAACTTTTTCACATAAGCATCGCAGCCCCAAACTTTTAAGAAATGACAGCTTAGGTTTCTCTAAACCATAGTTCATACGGTGTCATCTCATCGGAATTACGTGGTGCCCTATTTAAAGTGAATGTGGTTGTCTTTAATGCTTTAACCCATAAACTATTGTGGTAATTCCATAAGAGACATCATGGTATGCATCATATCCAATAGGGTGCAGTTATGATGTTCGGACACACCATCACACTATGGTGTTCCAGGCTGTATTAGTTGTGAAACAATTTCCACAATGTCTTAATTCTGTGCCAAACTCGTAATTCAGATATTCATCTCTATGATCATATCATAGATCTTTTATCCTCTTGTCACGACGATCTTTCAACTTCACACTGAAATTACTTGAACCTTTCAATAATTCAGACTCGTGATTCATCAAGTAAATATACTCAACATCTACTCGAATCATCTGTGAAGTAAGAACATAACGATATTCACTGCATGCCTCAGCACTCATTGGACTGCACACATCAAAATGTGTTACTTCCAACAAGTTGCTATCTTGTTCCATCTTACTGAAAACGAGGCTTTTCAGTCATCTTGACCGTGTGGTATGATTTGCATGTCCCAAGTGATTCAAAATCAAGTGAGTCAAAACGGTCCATTTGCATGGAGTTTCTTCATGCATATACACCAATAGACATGGTTCGCATGTCTCAAACTTTTCAAAAATGAGTGAGCCCAAAGATCCATCAATATGGAGCTTCTTCATGCGTTTTATACCGATATGACTTACGTGGCAGTGCCACAAGTAGGTGGTACTATCATTACTATCTTTTGGCATGAACATGTGTATCACTACGATCGAGATTTAATAAACCATTCATTTTAGGTGTAAGACCATTGAAGGTATTATTCAAATAAACAGAGTAACCATTATTCTCCTTAAATGAATAACCGTATTGCGATAGACGTAATCCAATCATGTCTATGCTCAACGCAAACACCAAATAACAATTATTTAGGTTTAACACCAATCTCTTTGGTAGAGGGAGCGTGCGATGCTTGATCATATCAAGCTTGAAAAAACTTCCAACACATATCGTCAGCTCACCTTTAGCTAGTCTCCGTTTATTCCGTAGCCTTTTGTTTCGAGTTACTAACACTTAGCAACCGAACCGGTTTCTAATACCCTGGTGCTACTAGGAGTACTAGCAAAGTACACATTAACACAATGTATATCCAATATACTTCTATCGACCTTGCCAGCCTTCTTATCTACCAAGTATCTAGGGTAATTCTGCTCTAGTGGTTGTTCCCCTTATTACAGAAGCACTTAGTCTCGGGTTTGGGTTTTACCTTGGGTTTCTTCACTAGAGCAGCAGCTGATTTGCCGTTTCATGAAGTATCCCTTCTTGCCCTTGCCCTTCTTGAAACTAGTGGTTTCACCAACCATCAACAATTGATGCTCCTTCTTGATTTCTACTTTCGCGGTGTCAAACATCGCGAATACCTCAAGGATCATCATATCTATCCCTGATATGTTATAGTTCATCACGAAGCTCTAACAGCTTGGTGGCAATGACTTTGGAGAACCATCACTGTCTTATCTGGAAGATCAACTCCCACTCGATTCAAATGATTGTTGTACTCAGACAATCTGAGCACAAGCTCAATAATTGAGCTTTTCTCCTTAGTTTGCAGGTTAAGAAAGTCATCGGAGGTCTTATACCTCTTGACGTGGGCACGAGCCTGAAATCCCAATTTCAGCCCTCAAAACATCTCATATGTTTCGCGATGTTTCAAAAACGTCTTTGGTGCCTCAACTCTAAACCGTTTAACTGAACTATCACGTAGTTATCAAAACGTGTATGTCAGATGTTCGCAACAACCACAGACAACGTTCGAGGTTCAGCACACTGAGCGGTGCATTAAGGACATAAGCCTTCTATGAAGCAATGAGGACAATCCTCAGTTTACGGACCTAGTCCGCATAATTGCTACTATCAACTTTCAACTAATTTTTCTCTAGGAACATATCTAAACAGTAGAACTATAGCGTGAGCTACGACATAATTTGCAAAAACCTTTTGACTATGTTCAGGATAATTTAGTTCATCTTATGAACTCCCACTCAGATAGACATCCCTCTAGTCATCTAAGTGATTACATGATCCGAGTCAAACTAGGCCGTGTCCGATCATCACGTGAGACGGACTAGTCATCATCGGTGAACATCTTCATGTTGATCGTATCTTCTATACGACTCATGTTCGACCTTTTGGTCTCCGTGTTCCAAGGCCATGTCTGTACATGCTAGGCTCGTCAAGTTAACCCTAAGTGTTTCGCGTGTGTAAATCTCTCTTACACCCGTTGTATGTGAACGTTAGAATCTAACACCCGATCATCACGTGGTGCTTCGAAACACGAACTGTCGCAACGGTGCACAGTTAGGGGAGAACACTTCTTGAAATTGTTTTAAGGGATCATCTTATTTACTACCGTCGTCCTAAGTAAACAAGATGCATAAACATGATAAACATCACATGCAATCAAATAGTGACATGATATGGCCATCATCACTTTGCTCCTTTTGATCTCCATCTTCGGGGCTCCATGATCATCATCGTCACCGGCATGACACCATGATCTCCATCATCATGATCTCCATCATCATGATCTCCATCATCATGATCTCCATCATCGTGTCTTCATGAAGTTGCCTCGCCAACTATTACTTCTACTACTATGGCTACCGGTTAGCAATAAAAGTAAAGTAATTACATGGCGTTGTTCAATGACACGCAGGTCATACAATAAATAAAGACAACTCCTATGGCTCCTGCCGGTTGTCATACTCATCGACATGCAAGTCGTGAATCCTATTACAAGAACATGATCAATCTCATACATCACATATCATTCATCACATTCTTCTTGGCCATATCACATCACATAGCATACCCTGCAAAAACAAGTTAGACGTCCTCTAATTGTTGTTTGCATGTTTTACGTGGCTGCTATGGGTTTCTAGCAAGAACGTTTCTTACCTACGCATGAACCACAACGTGATATGCCAATTGCTATTTACCCTTCATAAGGACCCTTTTCATCGAATCCGATCCGACTAAAGTGGAAGAGACAGACACCCGCCAGCCACCTTATGCAACTAGTGCATGTTTGTTGGTGGAACCGGTCTCACGTAAGCGTACGTGTAAGGTTGGTCCGGGCCGCTTCATCCCACGATGCCGCCGAATCAAGATAAGACTAGTAACGGCAAGCATATTGAACAATATCGACGCCCACAACTACTTTGTGTTCTACTCGTGCAAAGAATCTACGCAATAGACCTAGCTCATGATGCCACTGTTGGGGAACGTAGCAGAAATTCAAAACTTTTCCTACGTAACACCAAGATCTATCTATGGAGAGACCAGCAACGAGTAGAAAGGGGAGTGCATCTACATACCCTTGTAGATCGCTAAGCGGAAGCGTTCAAGTGAACGGGGTTGATGGAGTCGTACTCGTCGTGATTCAGATCACCGATGATCCTAGTGCCGAACGGACGGCACCTCCGCGTTCAACACACGTACAGCTCGACGATGTCTCCCACGCCTTGATCCAGAAAGGAGAGAGGGAGAGTTTGAGGAAGACTCCATCCAGCAGTAGCACAACAGCGTGGTGGTGATGGAGGAGCGTGGCAATCCTGCAGGGCTTCGCCAAGCACCTACGGGAGAGGAGGAGGTGTCACGGGAGGGAGGGAGGCGCCAGGGGCTCAGGTATGGATGCCCTCCCTCCCCTCCACTATATATAGGGGCAGGGGAGAGGGGGGAGGCGCAGCCTTGCCCCTTCCTCCAAGGAAAGGGTGCGGCTAAGAGGGGGGGAGGAGTCCATCCTCCCCAAGGCACCTCGGAGGTGCCTTCCCCCTTTAGGACTCTCCCCTTTTTCCTATATCTTGGCGCATGGGCCTCTAGGGGCTGGTGCCCTTGGCCCATGTAGGCCAAGGCGCACCCCCTACAGCCCATGTGGCCCCCCGGGGCAGGTGGCCCCACCCGGTGGGCCCCCGGGACCCTTCCGGTGGTCCCGGTACAATACCGATGACCCCGAAACTTGTCCCGATGGCCGAAACAGGACTTCCTATATATAAATCTTTACCTCCGGACCATTCCGGAACTCCTCGTGACGTCCGGGATCTCATCCGGGACTCCGAACAACATTCGTTAACCACATACAAACTTCCTTTATAACCCTAGCGTCATCGAACCTTAAGTGTGTAGACCCTACGGGTTCGGGAGACATGTAGTCATGACCGAGAGTTCTCCGGTCAATAACCAACAGCGGGATCTGGATACCCATGTTGGCTCCCACATGTTCCACGATGATCTCATCGGATGAACCACGATGTCAAGGACTCAATCAATCCCGTATACAATTCCCTTTGTCTAGCGGTATGGTACTTGCCCGAGATTCGATCGTCGGTATACCGATACCTTGTTCAATCTCGTTACCTGCAAGTCTCTTTACTCGTTCCGTAACACATCATCCCGTGATCAACCCCTTGGTCACATTGTGCACATTATGATGATGTCCTACCGAGTGGGCCTAGAGATACCTCTCCGTTTACACGGAGTGACAAAATCCCAATCTCGATTCGTGCCAACCCAACAGACACTTTCAGAGATACCCGTAGTGTACCTTTATAGCCACCCAGTTACGTTGTGACGTTTGGCACACCCAAAGCACTCCTACGGTATCCGGGAGTTGCACAATCTCATGGTCTAAGGAAATGATACTTGACATTAGAAAAGCTTTAGCATACGAACTACATGATCTTGTGCTAGGCTTAGGATTGGGTCTTGTCCATCACATCATTCTCCTAATGATGTGATCCCGTTATCAACGACATCCAATGTCCATGGTCAGGAAACCGTAACCATCTATTGATTAACGAGCTAGTCAACTAGAGGCTTACTAGGGACATGGTGTTGTCTATGTATCCACACATGTATCTGAGTTTCCTATCAATACAATTCTAGCATGGATAATAAACGATTATCATGAACAAGGAAATATAATAATAATCAATTTATTATTGCCTCTAGGGCATATTTCCAACACTCCTTACATAATCTCACTATGTTTCATTCCTATGCATGCTAGTTATTGTACACAATGGAACTGATCATGTAGAGCAAAAGAGACGAGCCTTGCGTGGCAATAAAATTTCATGCAGACGTCGTTCCATGGTGGGCGCAAAGGCAGCCCCCCTCCACCCATTTTGGATCGTAATCAAGAGGAAGATAACTGTTCTGAGGGGGATTCAGAAGGAGAAGACCACTCCTATTTACCCCATGAGGTCTTCACTCTAACTTGGCATGCTGATGTTGGTAATATCATGCATATGGTGCCTTGCATTGCTTACTATATACATTAAAGATGTCATCTGCTTAGTTTAGACATGCTTTGTGTCAATGCCATCTATTTAGTTTCTTTATCATATATGTGAATCGTGCAATGCCATCTTGTCTAGCCAGGCATCATATATCTGAATTTTGCAATGCCACCCTGGTTAGCCAGTCATCTTATATGTGAATTATATCATGCCATCATTTTTTTATTATGTGTTAAATTTGTCAACAATTTTAGTACATTCAATTACTCTTCCTGTGCATCAGCCATTCGGCACGGTCATGGAAAAATCTGGAGTGGAAACAAGGTCTTCAGAGCAGACAATGCTATCTGACGAAGCGCATGTCTTGCTGGTTACCGATAGCTCCTTAGAGGAGGATTCAAAGACAGATGACTAGTCATATTTCCCCCCTGAGGTGCATGCCCTAACTTGGCAGGGTTATGTTACTCATATCGTGCGTATGGTATCTTGCATTGCTATGTCATTTGCTTAGTTTAGACATGCTTTGTGTGAATGCCACATGTTTAGTGTCTAATTACCATATATGTGAATTATGCAATGCCATCTTGTTGCAAGACATTATACATGTGAATTATGCAATGTTATCTTGTTGCAAGGCATTATGTATGTGAATTATGAAATGCCATGCTGTTTAGGCAAGCGTCATATATGTGAATTATATCATGTCGTACTTTTTTTGTATTTCTCATTGCTTTTGTCGACAATGTTTGTATATTCAACTGCTCTTCCTGTGCATCAGCCATTTGAATTGGTGATGGAGAAATCTGGAGTGAAAACAAGGTCTTCAGAGCAGACAATGCTACCTGCTGAAGCAGATATCTTGCTGGTTACAGATAGCTCTTGAGAAGAGGATTTAGAGGCAGATGACTAGTCCTATTATCCCCCTGAGGTGTATGCTCAAACTTGGCAGGGTTATATTACTCATATAATGCATATGTTGTATTGCAATGCTTATTTTTTACATCATATACACAATATTAAATGCCATCTCCTTAGTTGACACATCATATATGCAATTGCCCTCTGCTCACTTCCTTAGTATATAAATCATATATTTGAATTATGTCATGCCATGATGTTTACATAGACAGCATGTATCTGAATTATGGCATGCCAACCCATTTTCTAAAGACATAATATAGTTATATCATCTCATCCTGTTTACATAGTCATCATATTTTAAATTATGTCATTCTATCCGTGAATTATATCATGCCACCATGTTTCCATCGACGGCATGTTTTTTGATTTATGGCATGCCAACCACTTTAATAGACACATCGTATAGTTATATCATGTCATCCTGCTTACATAGTCATCATATTTTGAAGTATGTCATTCTATCATGTTTAGTTAGCCATCATACATGTGAAATTGTGTCATGCTATCCTGTTTAATTTGCCATCATATATGTGAAATTATGTCCTGCTATTCTGTTTGCTTAGACAACATAATGTGAAGTATTTCATGCCCTGTTTTCTTCCCTACTATCCATTGCACCTGTCTATCATACAATGTCTGTACATTCAATTACTTTTCTTGTTTATCAGCCATTTCAATTGGACGGGGTGATGGCAGTATCTGTGGGAGTAAAAGCACGGTCTTTAGAAAAGATCGTGCTACCTGTCGGTGCAGATAGAACCACGGTTGTACTTGCCCAAGAATCAGCCCCACCACACATAACCCACACTCACGCAGATTGTACCCCTACCCAGTTGGACAGAGAACCAGCTACACCCCTTCTAACCCCAACCCCAGCAGATAGACACCCAGTTCCCGTTGACACAACACCGTCTCCACCACAGAGCACCCAAACACGAGCAGTTAGTAAGGCAACTGCAGTGCCCAAATCACGAGGACCACCACTTGAACCCGAAGTCAATGCTTAAAGCAGAAGAAGAATTGTTCTTAGGTCAGGTTCCGTAGCTATGGTTCATACTACTTTGCTCTTGCATCACTGTATTTACTGATACCAACCAATTAAAAATTTGAAGGATGCAATTGAAACTCCAATGGCGCAACAGGTATGTTTTAAACCTATTTCTTCAACGTGTTTGGCTGTTTTGCTGTCGTAACTTGCTCTATGTTGATTTCAGTTTTAATTGAATAAACAGGTATGTTCTCATGCCATGCACATTACAAGTGTTGTTATTGCAGTGTAGTTTCCCACACTTATATTCTGTCTATGCTGCTTTGTCTTAAATAGATATGATTCGAACTGTATCTATCTTGATTTGGCAACATAAACTAGAATGATATAGACCATGCATTGACCATACTACATAGATATATGCTTGTTTTATGTTGTTATCCTGTCCACCTTACTACTAAACTGGTTTACCAAAATGAGTCTCATATACTACATTGTAAACCTGAGATGTGTTTGTTTGTTTCTCTTTTAGAACGCGGATAAAATATTGGAGAAGAGTACCCTGTTATGCAATGGTAAAGGAAGTAATGCAGATAAGGTTCAAGATAGTGAGACATCCCTGTTGGTCTCCAAGAAAGCTGATAAAAACTATATTGAGGACACTGAGACAACCCCAAAGTCATGTCTTGATGTAGTGTTCGAGTTACTGGCTACCACTGCTGGCACCAGCTCTTTGAACTCGTTGCCTGAATCAGTTCGGCTTCTTGAGTATCAACTTCAAGTTGAAAGACATCGATCAGATGTTATGCGACAGGAAGCCAAAGGACTGAGGAAGTCCCTGCAGAATTCAGATGCATACTTTCTGGTGCAATAGCAGGTGCTGGAGGACTTAAGCGCCAAACAAGAGAAAGTTAATAAGCTTGCTAAGCATCTTGCCAGCATTATGGGTACCCAGGATATTGTTTCTTGAGCTCTTCTGAAGTGGTTTTAGTTCTGGAATTGTTTTGCTGCGGCATTTATATGCTGCTGTGTTCCCTATATTTGCACTGGTGGCGAACTTTGATGCCCAGTGGATGTAATATGTGTAATAGCCGTGATAGCCTAGTGTAAGTTGCTTGCTTATTTATTTCCTTGTTGTCTTGTTTATTTGTTTGCTTTTAGTTAGTGCAGTTCTTTTTCTGCGGTTTGCTAGTGGCTGCAATAACCTATTTTTTAAAACTAGGCCACAATAACCATGGGCTAATATTTACTGTAGCGACACTGAACCTACAGGCCGCAGAAACAGTGGGCCTTCTACGGGCCGTATAAACAGTGGGCCTTCCACGGGCCGTAGAAACAATGGGCCTTCTACGGGCCGCAGAAACAATTGCCCTTCTACGGGCCGTATCATCAATGGGCCTTATACGGGTAGTATGATCGATTGGCCAAACATGGGCCAATAACAGGCCGCATTATGGCCGTAAATGGGCTAGAGTTGGAATCGTCCGTTTATGGGCCGACCATAACGGGCCATCATTAATAGGCTGTATTTCATGATGCTATGAAAATGGCCCAACGTGTTAACAGACCACAAACGGGCCGACTGTAACCACGGGCTGAATTTGGCCCATAAGCAAAAAATGACAGTAACGGGCCGTAAGTTAACGAATGCTGGAAATGAGCCCAAGAATAAATGGGCACTGAGAAGGCCGAAAGATAACATGGGCTGGAAACGGCCGAACGGAATAACGGGCCCTTAATGGGTATAAAGTGATACATTGTTCATTACGGGCTAGATTCACAACGGGCCGTTAATGGGTGTAAAGTAATACACTGTTCATTACGGGCCAGTTTCACCACGGGCCGTTAATAGGCCAAGAGTTACATAGGGCCTCATATGGGCCGAAAGACGTCATGGGCCATACATGGGCCAGAAGTGAAAACGGGCTGGAATCATATTGGGTGGCCCAGATGACGCTACTAGGCCTAATTCGGATAGGGCGTAACGGGCCTTGGGTTAGTGGGCTGTAAATGGGCTATATGCGAACAGGCCGTTAAGAGGCTTTACATGGGCCGGGCCACCACCTTTTGACCAAGTCAAATGGGCCGGCCTTTTCACAGGAATGGGCCTCTGTTGGGCCGTGCCACGTGTCGATGTATCATAGGCGCCTTCTGTCCAATGAGTGGATGACATCTGTCCCAACGGTGAGCCGACACGTGTTTCCTCCAGCCAATGATGATTTTACACGTGGAAAATCCCCATTGGTCGGGGCTGTTAATGGGTTATCAGATCCAAACCCCGACCCGATAGCTTAACGGCGTTCCATTACGGTGGATGCCACGTGTCAGTCACCCTTGACGAAAGCACTTCTGTGACGCGCGATTTATCGTCATGGAAGTGGAGACTTCCGTGATGATAATTTTGGTAGTGTCATGGAACACTTCTACGACAGCACAGGTATGACTATCTTGATTCTGTCATAAATTTGTCATGCATGTACATGCATGACAAAAAACGTGACCTACTGTGACAAACACGTATCATCACGGAAGTGTATTTTTTGTAGTGAACATAGCAGAATACGAGGGCCTCATGGAAGGCTTGAAAGCTGCAGCAACATTGGGGGTAAAGCGCCTCATCATCAGGGGTGATTCACAGCTCCTCGTCAACTTCTCCAACAAGGTGTATGAGCCAAAGGGCGAGCACATGGAAGCGTATCTTGCGGAGGTGCGCAGGATGGAAAAGCAGTCTTGGGGGCTGGAGCTACAGCACGTGCCCCGCGGCACCAATCAAGAGGCTGATGACATCGCCAGATGGGCATCCAGGCGGCTGCCTCAGGAGCCTGGCATTTTCGAGGAACGGCTCTTCAAGCCATCGGCAGCACCTTCACTATCAATCACGGCGCAACCTCGGGAGGACCTCCCTCAGCCACCTGCCACAGGAGCCCCGGCCTGTGGCCCGACCTCGGGAGCACGCTTACTCCTAGCGCTGGAGCCTCAGGAGGGATACTGGACTACGGAATTCAATGACTACCTGATGCAAGGGACGCTACCAGAGAGAGGAGGACGCAGAATGCGTGGCCCGGCAGGCCACGACCTACTGCACCCAAGACGGAGAGCTCTACCGAAAGCGGCCAAATGATGTTTCCCTGCGTTGCATCTCCAGGGAGCAGGGGAAGGAGCTGCTGGCTGACATACACAGCAGAGATTGCGGACACCACTCGTCATCACGGACCCTCGTCGGCAAGGCGTTTCGCAGCGGGTTGTACTAGCCTACGGCACTCAACGACGCAATCGAGTTGGTGAAGGCTTGCGAAGCCTGCCAATTCCATGACAAGCAGATCCATCAGCCAGCTCAGGGCCTGCAGACCATTCCACTCTCATGGCCGTTCGCGGTCTGGGGGCTGTATATCTTGGGCCCGTTTTCCTCGAGCGCCTGGGGGCTACCACTACCTCTACGTCGCCATCGACAAGTTCACCAAGTGGGCGGAGGTGGAAGCCGTCCGCACCATCCCAGCTGGTTCTGCAGTCAAGTTCATCAAGGGCCTCGCGAGCCGATTCGGGGTCCCTAATTGCATCATCACCAACAGCGGTTCGCAGTTCACCAGCAATCTCTTCAAAACATATTGTGCTTACCTTGGAACGCAGATATGCTACGCTTCGGTGGCACACCCCCGGAGTAACGGCCAGGCCGAGCACGCCAACACAGAGGTCCTGAAAGGCCTCAAAACCAGGATCTTCAAGAAGAAGCTGGAGGCCTGCGGCAGGGGCTGGTATGATGAGCTCCAGTCCGTGATGTGGTCCATCCGCACTACCGCCACCAAGTCGACTGGCGAGACCCCATTCTTCCTCGTCTACGGAGCAGAGGCGGTCCTCCCTCACGAGGTCAGGCGTCACTCCACACGGTTCCTAGCATTTGATGAAGCGCAACAGGATGCCATGCAAGGGATGGACCTCGTGCTATGGGAAGAGCACTGTCGAGAAGCCGCGCTACGAGCAGCAAGATACCAGCAGGCGCTACGGCGGTATCATTGTCACAACATCCGCCTCGAGGTATGTGACCTTGTGCTCAGGCGGTTGCTCTCTAGGGAAGGGCTGCACAAGCTCTCGCCCATGTGGGAGGGCCCGTTCAAGGCTGATCATGTTTCCAGGCCTAGCGCCACGCGCCTGGAGACTCAGGAGGGGGTGCCCATCCCAAACACTTGGAACATTCAATACCTCCGGAGATTCTACCCTTGAAGGAAGGCCCAGTGCGTGTGAAGAAGGACCAATGCCTGTGAAGCTCGCCGCTCCAAGAAAGGCCCAGTGCCTGTGAAGAAGGTTGGGTGCCTGTGAAGCTCGCCGCCCCAAGAAAGGCCTGGTGCCTGTAAAAAAGGCCCAGTGCCTGTGAAGCTCGCCGCCCGTGACACTCTCACGTAATAATGAGTTGGGGTTGTACATGCCCTGGAGTCTCCATAGTGCCGCCCTTGGGCCTCGGGGGCTCCTGCCGACGTCTAGTGGTAGCACTTAGCTCCGCGCTAGTGAGAAGACGTCGAAGACTAGACTAGGAGCCGGACGCGGCTTTTCATTTGCTTTCCACAGTTGGCTTGTTCTCCCTTGTTTGAACCTTTATTGAAGTTGCTTCTAGTGTTGTTTGCCATCTTCTGCCCCTGTTCTCTATTTTCGGCTTTTGTCTTGCTCACTCTTTCTCTCTTGCAACCTCGTGAGGGGGCTACGTGGGCGCCCTCGTGAGCCCTTTCTCGCCTGGTTTTCGCGAGGCTCCCACATTCAAGTTCACTGCAGGAGCACCCCTCCCGGTCCGTGCCCCACGGGCATCGTGACACAAAGCGCCGACCCTAAGCCGGCAACCCTCGCGACCAAGGTTCGGAAACTATTCTCCCAACTAATCTTTGCAGATCTTAAGACGCCCGGCGAGGCCTCGAGCAGGTACCTCACGAGGCGAAAACTACTCCAAACATCCTGATCTAAGTTGTTCCTACGCGCATGCACATAATCGCAACACCATAACATAGCAGAGGGATGATAAATATAGCACGATAATAGGGATCATAGTCTGTTGCATGCCGCCATGGGGCCCCATACTTCTCTCTCTCTCAATGCAGGAAAGGAGAAAAACAAAATAAAAATGCACGCTCCCTGCGACAGCTCGTGAGGAGGGATCCGCATCGTCCTCCCGAGCTCAATCAGACCCCGCCTCGCGCTTCACCGGGGCGCGGCGACGGGACGACCACTACCGCCCTCCAAGCGGGCGCGGCGACATGGTGGCTGATCGCGGCCACCGCTAGAGGAGCTGTCACCGGAGGAGGAGCCGCTGAAGCTCGGCGAGCTGCGGATTCGCCTTCGCCCTCGTCACGACCGTCGCCAAGGCCAAGCAACTCGTCGCCGTCATCGTCTTTAGGGTAGCACCCAACACGGCGGCCATCTTCTCCGAACACCCTCACGTAGAGGGTCGCGTCGCCATCAAACTTGAAGTGGAGGGTGCACCGCCGGCCCAGGCCACGCGCGCGGGAAAACGTCTGCCAGCCTGGGGCCAGGGCTACGTTCCCGGCGATAGATATCTCCACCGCGACCCAGGAGGCCCTGCTGCAGCAGCCGTCCGCCAGCAGCCAAAGCCCGCCGGGGCCAGCGGCTGGCAGTTTGCCGGTGAAGAAGCGAGGGAGCTAGAGCCAGTTGCCGGCCGGGTCGGCCGACCACACAACAAACTCCGGCAGCACCTCTGCCGAGTGAAAGCGCGACCGGGGAGGCCGCGCCACCACGACACGCCTTCCTTCACCGACTGGCCTGCTTCGATTCCGGCGGCCATGTCACGCCCAATATGCGACCCTATCCTAAAGTAACTCGAAGGTCCCACCAAGGATAGAAGCGCATATTGGAGACACTTTTGCAAGGTGGATATCATTACATTGTACCATTACATAATAGTTGGGGATACATACAAGAGGCATACAATGCCACACAAATACAACATCATCATACATAAGAGCAACCTCCGACTATAGATGAAACACAAACAGACGACATCCACCCTGCTAGCCCAGGCTACTGACCTGGAACCTATCCCTTCATCAAAGAGGAAGCAGAAGAAGAACTCCAAAACAAGTAACGTCGCTCTCGCGTCATGATCATCGCAAAACCTATACCTGCAACTGTTGTTGTAGTAATCTGTGAGCCATGAGGACTCAGCAATCCCATTACCATGGGTATCAAGACTAGCAAAGCTTAATGGGTATGGAAGGGGTAAAGTGGTGAGGTTGCAACAGCGACTAAGCATATATGGTGGCTAACATACGCAAACAAGAGCGGGAAGATAAGAAACGGAACGGTCAAGAAGCTAGAAGTCATCAAGAAGTGATCCTTAAACTACTTACGCAGAGTCATAACACAAAGACCGTGTTCACTTCCCGGACTCCGCCGAAAAGAGACCATCACGGGTACACAAGCGGTTGATGCGTTTTAATTAAGTCAAGTGTCAAGTTCCCTACAACCGGATATTAACAAATTCCCATCTGCCAAATAACCACGGGCACGGCTCTCGAAAGTTTATACCCTGCAGGGGTGTCCCAACTTAGCCCATCACAAGCTCTCACGGTCAATGAAGGATATTCCTTCTCCTAGGAAGACCCGATCAGTCTCGAATCCCGGTTACAAGACATTTCGACAATGGTAAAACAAGACCAGCAAAGCCGCCCGATGTTCCGTCAAATCTCGATAGGAGCTGAACATATCTCGTTCTCAGGGCACAACGAATGAGACAAGCTACGAGTAAAACCAACCCTCAAGTTTCCCCGTGGTGGCCCCGCAGGCTGCTCGATTCAGACCAACACTCGAAGGAGCACTGGCCCGGGGGGTTGAATAAAGATGACCCTCGGGCTCCGGAAACCCAAGGGAAAAAGGCTTAGGTAGGCAAATGGTAAAACCAAGGTTGGGCCTTGCGGGAGGAGTTTTATTCAAAGCGAACTGTCAAGGGGGTCCCATAAATCACCCAACTGCGTAAGGAATGCAAAATCAAGGAACATAACACCGGTATGACGGAAACTAAGGCGGCAAGAGTGGAACAAAACACCAGGCATAAGGCCGAGCCTTCCACCTTTTACCAAGTATATACGTGCATTAATTAAATAAGAGATATTGTGATATCCCAACATAATCCTGTCCATCATGGAGCAATCTTCAACTTCACCTGCAACTAAGAATGCTATAAGAGGGACTGAGCAAAAGCGGTAACATAGCCAAGCAATGGTTTGCTAGGAAGGGTGAAAAAGGTTAGAGGCTGACATGGCAATTTGGGAGGCTTGAAGAACAAATGATAGGTAGCGCAACATAGTGATAGAACGAAGCAACTAGCATAGCAATGATAGTAGTGAGATCTAGAGTAATGGTCATCTTGCCTGAAATCCCGCTAGGAAGAAGAATGAGTCCATGAAGAAGATGAATCCACGAAGAAGAACCAAGTGTAGACGAACGAATCCTCACGATCGCAACGAAACAAGAACTAATGAGAAGGAGCACAACCGGAAAGAAGCAAACAACAAGGTAAACACACAACACATAGACATGGCATGATGCTGAACCAAGTATGATGCACGACAAAGGCTATATGATGCTACTCATGGCAAGAGATTATGCATACAAGAGCAACACATCAAAGCAAGTTTAAATGAGGCCGGAAACAACATAGAACTAATCCAGTAAGTCCTCATATGCAATTTCGAAATTGGTCCAGAACTGAATAAACCTTATGTTCAAGTTGTTAAACAGCAAGTTAAGACACACCAAGATTATCTACACGAAATTCTAGTCAAGTTACATATAAAGTTCATTTAGTTCGGAGCTACGGCCTAGAAGATATGAGCAAAACAAGTTAAACATGGCATTGATGCAAAACACATTCAAACATCAATAAAACACACTCAAAACATGTATGCAACATGACATGGAGAAACTACATGCAAAACTAAGCAAGTTTCGTATAGAGCACACTCCAAACGGAGCAACGGTGCAACACATACACTCCAAACAAGATATAACAACAATCTGTCCAAAACAGCAACTAGGCATCTTGCAAGCATCATGGAAATAACTGGCATGGAAGTGATGTACAGGTGTAGCTTAAAAAAACATGAACATTGATCTATCTCCAAAAACCACCAGAACATGATCAAAAGGACATGGCAATATTGCAAATAATAACAGTTTCATATACTTGGCATAAATTCACTGGACATGATAGAAATAACATCAGGTTGTAACGTTTAGAGCTATCAAACAACATGCTACAGAAATGTATCATGGCAAACAAAGGCATGGCATGCTATTACTAAAGACAAAGAGCAAAACTCCCTTACTGAACTTATTCCAAAGATCAACAGAAAAGATGGTAGCATCCATGCAAACATGGCTAATGATATGACAGATTCAGAATAACAGTACATGGCAGGAACAACGATAAGTAGGCATGTTGGTGAGCTTGTACCACTCTCCACAGAGCATTTCATCACATGTGAAGTCAACCAACAGTAAGACGGCATAATTATGAATCTAAACATGGAAATAGCATAGTCATAGGGTGCGTGGATCACTAGCAAAACTCATGGCAAAACTGAACTTCATGTTAACAGGCTGACAGCAACATTATTTAGCAAATTTGGAGCATGATATGAACAATCTACATAAAGCTATAAATGCAACCAAGGGCTTGGACGGATATAAAATGACATGTATAATAAAACATCCTTAGTGAACATCTCCAGGTTATGCATAGAATGACTTGTAGCAGCAGGTTTACATAGCATCATGATATAGAAGTTACAGCCTAGCAGAATAGTAACAAGTAGCCCACTTCACGAGCTTGATGCACTCACTACAAGACTCACAAAAATACGTGGATTGTACCTATGTAAATATGGCATGATGTTTCTCAAAACTCATGTAGACGTCATGATCAAAGGATGCACACACAAAATGCAACAAAAATAACAAATCAACAAGTTATAACAGTCTCAGCAGGTTAACATCATATAGCACTCTTGCAACGATGATTAGGGCACCAAGATTGAATCTAACAAGCATGGCACAATGGAACAACATGAAGAGCATCTCACAACGAACATTTCGGTATATTATATGCACACAACAGAGCAACGAGCATGAAGTTATGGCAGGATGAAGATGCACACATAAATCAGGAATCTAGGGACTTGGCAGTTTTCCAGAAAAAAACAGACGCGCGCAATATAGACAAAGTGTGCACAGGGCGGGGGTTAGGTGTTGCTCACCACTGGGCTCGGCCCATGTCGGCGGGGGAGGCTGGAGGAAGGCCGGCTTGGGCCTGGGAGGCGCGCTGGGCCGGAGGGGAGGTCGGGTCGGCCCACGTGTTCGACGAGGCCAACGGGCACAGGGAGCGAGCGGCTCCTCTACGCGATTGGCCACGTCCGGCGGCGCAGGTGGCGGCTGGCGGCGACAAGTGGCAGCGGGGAAGAGGTCCGCGCGGATTCTGAGGAGGGGGAGGCAAGAGGAAGGTGGAGGGATAGAGATGCCCAAAAATGGCAAGGGGGGCTGCTATATATAGCAGTTTTGCTAGGGTTTGGGTCTAGGGGTGGATTTAGAGCCACAGATCGTGATCCGACGGATCCGATCGAGAGGGGGTGTTATGTAGGCCTAGGTGGGCTGACTAGTGGGCTGTGAAGAGGGGTTGGGCTGAGAAGAAAGAGGAGGAATGCAGCCCGACAGCTATTTCCGGAGACTGAAAACGTCCGACATTTGACCGGCAACGATGCCGCTATAAATTTAACGGTTGGGCTATCAAATGGACTCCGAACGCGACGAAATTTGACAAGCGGTCTACCTACGCAATAACAAGACTTCACACCAAGTTTCAACCCATTCCGAGATCATTTTTCTTCCGCTCATGAAACAAGGTCTGAGAGGGGCGATGGGCGCGTGCGAGTGTGGCTGTGCTCAGAATGGACAACGGAGAGAACCGGTGGCACCCGAACGGATGCATGTTTTGAAAAACATGCAGATGAAATGCAGATGATGACATGGCAAAATGCAACACGCAAGCAAATGACATGGCAGCAAAGACGAGCAGCTGGAAGACACCTGGCGCATCGGATCCGGGGCGTTACAGGCCACCACCGCGCAGAGAGCCACCACCGCGACCATGAGGAGCCACGACGGGAGTCGCGGGATGCTTGTGGGGACGACCATGGCCGCGCTTGGGCGGAGGAGAGCCAGGCCCTTCCTGGCGAGCCTTCCCTTTTTCCGCGGCCGAGAACCTCTTCACGAGCACCATGGGACGCTGCAAGCAATCAGAGCGAGGAAGGAGAAGAAGCAGGCGGAGCAAGAAGAGATGGACAATGGAGGCTTCCCCCCCTCTCCATTTATAGCCCCTCGCCCCTCTCCACGATCACAGGCAATGATGACTCTTTTTTCATGTAGCGGGGACCCATCAAATCAGGGAGTTGCCGAGGCAGCGTGGGGAAGCGGAGACGCCCACGTCCCATCAACTGCCACGCGGCGACCAAGGCTGCAGGCTGTTGGGGCCCACGGCGCTCCGCACTTGCCGTTTGGCTTCGCTGCTAAGCCATGTCCGAGCACGCCTTGGGCCCGGGGGCTACTATCGGCATTCTGGGAACGGGTGTCCCCACACTTGCCTTCCTGCGGCCTGTGGCGTGGCTCAGCAACGGCCCAGTATGACCCGTCTTCATCAACCCAAGTTCAAGACCCTCGCGAGGGGCCAAGCCTCGCGGGGCGGATGGCACAAGGCCTCCTCAGGGGCGGCCTCACTAGGCAGGCTCGCGAGGAGGCGGAGAGATCAAGGCAAGGGGTACCTCGCGAGGTGCTCATGATGCAAACCATGATGATCTAGATCAAGCCGGCGCCAGCCGGCACAGTGTCCTCGTTTCCTCTTTGGTGCAAAGGGGGAAAGCGCAGTCATGGAGTACCGAGGCATCAAGCAAAGGTTTCCATATTGGTGCAACAAGACCAAGACCAGTAGGACGGCAGGACAGAGGTCACCGTGGAGCCCAGGGCGGCGTCATCACCAGTGCCTTTGGCAGTCGAAGACCACCTTTATTCAGGATAGCTTGTACTAGCTGTCCCCTTTCAAAATGGGCCGTTGTTGGCTCCCTTCCTGCTCAATATTTGGGAAGAGTACCAGAGCCTCTATAAATAGAGATAGCCACCACAGTAGGAGGGGTGGATCCGCATACCACCATCACAAGAACACCCCTCGTGAGGCTGTTCTTCCTCTGTACTATTCATCATCAGCCCAAGAGGCAATCCACCACACCACACACATGAGTAGGGTATTACACCACAACGGTGGCCTAAACCTATATAAATCTTGTGTCCCTTGTGTTGTTCATCGGGCTAGCTTAGAATCACGACGAGGTTTCGGGGCATGAATTGGTAGGGAAAAGATCTTCGTGCGCACCCCAGAGTTCGAACCTTAAGGGTTTTGCTGGAACCCGATATCCGACAGCGACGCTACGCAGCTCGATGGTGAAGGCATGGCAACCTGCAGTGGCCACCAGAGCCCTTTGCTGACGCGGGGCCTGCTCTTGATGGTTCCCGCGCGCCGCCTCCAGGGGCAGCACGGGGTCTTGGCGTGCTTGTGCAGGGATGCAGTCTTGTCGTGTTGGTGTAGGGAGCACGGGAGCACCTTCTTGAGGCCGAGGGATTTCTTGGCAGCTTCTTTCTTGCCGCGCGGGCACCGGGCATGGTGAGTCACGTCCAGGGGCCGCGCGCCTTGGAGCCAGGGCGCCTTCTTGGGGAGGAAGCGGCGGAGGCACTCCCTGGGACGCATTGCCCATGCATGACGGATGGCAAGGCAGCGAGAGGGACGGCGTAGGAGAGCCCCCCGCGGCGCTGACGAGCTCGGTGATGCGAGCGAGCCATACTTCGTAGAGGTCATCGATGGGGCGGTAGTGCAGGAGCTCACGTGCCAGGAGCAACGCGGCCTGCGCGTCCATGGGGTGCGATGAGCGTGAGACGACGGACTAGCTGTGGTCAGCAACGGACTGGCGGTGCGGCCTTCCCGCCGCACCGAAGGGTGCAGCGAAAATGCTTGCTACTCGTTCCCCGCGGTGCTGGTGGCGGCATTGGCGGCAGGCAACGGAGAACGACGAGGAGGCCCACCGACGGGAGCCGTCTGGGCGACGCGGCGCGAGCTCGGCGGGCATCTGCCATGGATGCGACGATGCGATGGGACATAGATCAGTGGAGAAAAGATTTCGGTACACCCCTACCTGGCGCGCCAAATGTCGGATATCGGGTCCGGCAAAACCCTTAAGGTTTTAACTCTGGGGTGAGCACGAAGATCTTCTCCCTATCAAAACACGCCCACAACCTCGCCGCAATTCTAAGCTAGCACGATGAACAATACAAGAGACACGAGGTTTATGCTAGTTCGAGCCACCGTTGTGGTGTAATACCCTAATCCAGTGTGTGGTGTGGTGGATTGCCTCTTGGGCTGATGATGAACAGTACAGATGAAGAACAGCCTCGCGAGGAGAGGTGTTCTTGTGGTGGTGTATTTGGAGAGGAGTCAATCCATCTCTCTTGGCTCTAGATATCCCTTGGCTCTAGATCTCATTTCCCTCCTTTCTACGGTGGTGGCTAGCCCTATTTATAGAAGCCCTGGTCCTCTTCCCAAATATTGACCGTGAAGGGAGCCAACAACAGCCATTTTGAAAGGGGACAACTAGTACAAGCTATCCTGACTAAAGGTGGTCTTCGACTGCCAAAGGCACTAGTGATGACGCCGTCTTGGGCTCCATGGTGACCTCCGTCCTGCCGCTCTGCTGTTCTTGGTCTCATTGCACCGATATGGAAACCTTTGCCTGATGCCTCGGTACTCCGCACCTTCGCTTGCCCCCTTTGCACCAAAGAGGAAACGAGGACATTGTGCAGCCTGGCGCCCGCCTGGTCTTGATCGTCATGGCTTGCGTCATGACCATCTCGCGAGGTACCCCTCGCCTTGATCTCTCCGCCTCCTCACGAGCCTGCCTGGTGAGGCCGCCCCTAAGGAGGCCTTGCATCGTCCGCCCCGCGAGGCTTGGCCTCTCGCGAGGGTCCTGAGAGTTTGTTGACGAAGACGGGCTGTAATGGGCCACGAGCTGAGCCACGCTGCAGGCTGCATGCAGGCAAGTCTGGGGACCCCCGTTGCCAGAACGCCGACAACCCCTTAATCCAGGACTCCCTCAGTTTCGACGTTTTTCTTATTGCGGCCAAGTTTATCATTGCCGTCCCGCACCTTAGAAGTGCCGGGGTAACCCGAGCTGTTTCTTCTACGAGCCAACTAGCTGTCTTTGCCTGCACAGAAGCGGGTCATGATGGCGTTAAGGCTGCCATGGTCTTCGGCTTTTCGTGCCCAAGGTGTCAAGCGAGCCATTAGTCACGGACGCTATGTTTAAAGGCCGCTAAGGCTTCGACGTCCGGGCAGTATATGATCTGGTTCTTTTTAGTTAAGAACTGATTCCAAAGCTTGCGGGCTGATTCGCCTAGCTGCTGAATTATGTGACTCAAGTCGACAGCATCTGGTGGTCGGACATAAGTGCCCTAAAAGTTGGCCCAAAAAGCATCTTCCAAGTATTGCCAGGTTCCAATGGAGTTTTCTTGGAGGCTGTTTAGCCAGTGTTGTGCTGGTCCTTTTAGCTTTAGGCGAAGGTATTTGATGGCGTGGAGATCATCTCCTCAAGCCATGTGAATGTGGAGAAGAAAATCTTCTATCCAGACGGCCGGATCCGTCGTTCCATCGTACTGTTTGATGTTTACAGGTTTGAACCCTTCCGGAAATTGGTGTTTCATGACCTCATTAGTAAAGCATAGGGGGTGTGCTGCCCATCTACATTGCGTAATGTCGCGGTGGAGATCGGCTGACATCTGAGTTCGGTTCTGATCCCGGACATAGTAACGGTCGTCACGCCGGGCTTCATAGCCATTGTCTCGCGTCGGGGCACGGCCCCTTGATACGTAGATTGATCTAGTCTGACCAGCTTTATTGGCTAGGTCATGTTGTAAGTCGTACGTGTATCCCGCAGCTGCTGTCTCCCTGCCTCTTCGGCGAGGAGCTGCACGTTGGTGTTCGGCTTGATATGTCGCTTTGTCCCGTCCACGTGGTGGTCGGTCTGGTTGATCTTCCTGATTGTATTTCAACAGCATTGGCTCAAGGGCTTCGTCATCGAATTGCTGCAGTAGCTTGCGCTTGGGGTAACTTTTGACAGGTCGCTCTTGGTCGTATTCCTCAGCGCTGAGGACCTTAGTCCACCTTTCATTAAGAATATCTAGTTCGGCTTTGAGCTGCTTCTTCTTCTTCTTCTTCTTCAGGCTCCGGGCTATTGCGATGAGCTATCGCTTGAAGTGTTCTTGGTCGAGGGGTTCCACTGGGACAATAAAGTCTTCATCACCAAGGCTAACTTCCTCTTCGGATTCTGGCATATAGTTGTTGTCCTCTGCATCTTTGTTGTCAGCGTGTTCGGGACTATGTTCACCCTCTTCCCGCTCGTCATGTTCGGATGTGGGCTCGATAGGGTATTCGGGATCTTCGGCACCATCCGGAGTCCCATTGTCTCCGGTGCTGATATTACTATCCTTGGCCCGACGCGATCGTGAGTGGCGCCACTGACGTCAGCGCTATGGTGGTTTATCTACGGGTTTGTCCTCGTCAGGGCTCGGGTTATCCTCGTCGTCCTTTTTATTAGGAGTGTCCACCATGTACACATCATAGGTTGAGCTGGCCTTCAAACGCCCAGTGACGGATGGGACTTGGCTTGGTTCAGCGTCGGCATTGTCGTCCATGCCGTCGATGTCTTCAGACGCATAGTCCAACATGTCGGTTAAGTCCTCGACACTAGCTATTAAGTGGGTGGTGGGTGGGGCATAAAATTCCCCGCTCTAAGCCACCAGTCCAAGCTAGGTATAGTTCGTAGGTAAGGCCTCTGTGATGGCCAGAGACTGCATCAAACCCAGTGCTTTATCTAAGAGCAGAACTGGGACAGGAAACTGCGGATCTGATGGGCTGAGTTTGGCATGGGACGCCTAATCGGACCCGATGAGTGCAGACCTCGGCAGTTCAGGATGGCTGCCCAGAACCAAGTATAAGATTTTTATTTGGGTCTTCAGTCGGGAGTTCCGCAAGAGGAAGAGGTCCGGCAGGGCTCACGCTCCCGTCATTGGACGATGAGACCCGCCCCAGATCTAAGGCCTAGGTGGGTGTGAGTATTGACCCCTTGATGGGATCTAACAGGGGATCCAAAGAATCTTCTTGGCGGGGACACAAAGTAGCGGCCGAGGCCAGGAATCCATCGAGGACTAGGTCTCCTCGGATGTCAGCAACATAGTTTAGGTTTCCAAACCTGATCTGGTGGCCGGGGACATAACTATCGACCTGCTCGAGGCGGCGGATTGAGTTGGCATGAAGAACAAAGCCTTCGAACGCAAAGATCTGTCCATGGAGAAAGGTTTCCCTAGATGCGATATCGTTGTTGGTGAAGAGGTGAGCCATCGATCCTTCTGTTGTCGATACAGCGGAGCTCCCAATGAAACCACCAATGTCGGTGTCAAAACCGGCAGATCTCGGGTAGGGGGGCCTAAGCTGTATGTCTAAGGACCAATGGTAACTATGGACAATGGACACAGTATTTACCCAGGTTCGGGCCCTCTTAATGGAGGTAAAAACATACTCTTTCTTGATTATATTAAAAGGGTATAGGGGTTACAAGAGTTGATCTACCTTGAGATCGATTTGGCTAACCCTAGATTAGCTAGCCTAGCAATGTTGTGATCCTACCTCTGATCTAGCCTATGGTTTATATAGACACCGGATGGGCTTAGGGTTGTACAAAGTTGGTTTTACAGAAAGGAATAGCATATCCGGACACCTATACTTTCCATCCACGCATACATAAGTCCCCACCGGACACGAGAGGTGATCTTCTACCTTGTATCTTGATGGCCCATCAGTCCGGCCCACGTGATAGACCGGTCGCCCGAGGACCGCCTAGTCCAGGACTCCCACACTAGGTACCTAAGCTTTCTTTTTCACCGCCACACACACACACTCTCACTTCTCTTTCACTTTGTCTTTCTCTCCAGGGTTCTCTCACGCACCCCATATCTCTCTAGATATGACCCCTACCACTAAAATTACTCTCTCCCGCACACACAACGTCTGTTGCGGTCTCCTTTCCGTCTTCATCTCAGTTATAATACTGACATTATTCATTTGTTTACCGATTATATAAAATCCCCCCTCCCTTTCTATCTATCTCTCTCTCTCTCTCTCACACACACACACACACAACTCCTGCTTCCACTCCCCTTCCTGACTACTGTCTTTCTCACAGACACACAAAACTCTCGGTTTCGTACCCCGGCTCATATTTCTATCACAAACATTGATCGACTAGCCTCCAGACAGGTTTATACACCCGCGAACTCTTGCTTCCACTATCTCGTAAATGTCTCTCTCGCTCTCCTTGTATCTATGTAGATTTTTCGTCCCTTCTTGGGACATGCCCTCTCGATTGTGCACACACACACTATCACCTCATTTTATGGTGATACCTCTCGCACACACACTCTTGGTGTCTTTTTCACACACGCACTTCGTCCTCCTCCTCTCTCCCTCTATCTCTCGCACACACACATTGACTTTTTGCAAAAACTATCAAGATGCCCATGCGTTGCGCAGAACATCAAGATGCATTTGTATGAGTATGTCGGATTTCGGGTTCCGGCAGACCCTTAAGGTTCGCACACTGGGGTGCATGCGGAGATCACACCTCCAGCCTACCCATGTCTCACCGCCTCGCCAAGAACTAAAACTACACGAAGAACAACACAAGGGACACGAGATTTATACTGGTTCAGGCCACCATTGTGGTGTAATACCATACTCCAATTTGTGGTGTGGTGGATTGCCTCTGGGGCTGACGAGGAACAGTACAAGGGAAGAACAGCCTCGCGAGGTTCTGTTCTTGGCTCGTGCGACGAACTGCTAGGTGGAGTTCAGTCGCTTCTCTCTCTCTCTCTTTCCATCCTTGTTCTTTCGATGCCTCTACCATGTGGGTGGCTAGGCCTATTTATAGGCGGAGGCCCTGGGCCTCTTCCCAAATATTGAGTGGGAAGGGCGCCAACAGTTGGCCATTTTGAAGGGGAACATCTAGTACACTTATCTTGACTAAAGTTGGTCCTCGCCTACCAAAGACCCTGACGATGACGCCGGCTTGGGCTCCACGATGACCTCCGTTCTGCCGTCCTGCTGGTCTTGGTCTTGTTGCACTGAAATGGTTGCCTTTGCTTGATACCCTTGCCTGCGCTTGCTCCCTTTGCACCAAAGAGGAAACAAGGACTCTGCGCAGGCCGGCGCCCGCCTGGCCTTGGTCGTCATGGCTTGCGTCACGGGCACCTCGTGAGGTACCCCGCCTTGATCTCTCCGCCTCCTCGCGAGCCAGCCTGACGAGGCCGTGCCTGAGGAAGCCTCCTGTCATCCGCCCCGCGAGGCTTGGCCCCTCGCGAGGGTCTTGAGCATGTGTTGATGAAGATGGGCCGTACCGGGCCACTCCTTGAGCCACGCTGCAGGCCGCAGGCAGGCAAGTCTGGGTACCCCCATTCCCAGAACACCGACAGTAGCCCCCGGGCCCAAGGCGTGCTTGGACTTCACTTAGCAGAGAAGCGAAGGGGCAACTACGAAGCGCTGCGGGGCCCAATAGCCTGCGGCCTTGGGCGCCGTTTGGCGGTTCATTGGACGTGGTCGTCCTCGCTCCCCAAGGCACCTCGGCAACTGCACAAATTGATAAGGAAGCGGTACCCGTCTAGGCTTACCTTCTTTGCCTTCTCCTTCACTGCCCAGATCCCCTTTCCTGTTCCTGTCCTTCTTGCTTCCGAAATCCCCAGATCTACTCCAACCCTGCATCCTAGCAAGGCATGGCGCCTCACCAGACCCCAGCCGGAGCAAGGTACTCGCCCGCTTTGGATCCTCCGAATGTGTCGGAGAAGAACCTTGCTTGGACGGGCCAGATGATGGCGGCGCAAGGCAACGACGGGGCGGCCGCGCTCAAGGTTAGCTCCGCCCTTCCTGAGGGTAGGGGAAGCACCTTCTACCCGCTCTTCGTGAGCGCATCGCCGCCAGTTTGGTGCCCCCTTTTTCCGAGTTCTTCCTTTATTTTCTCCACCATTACAACTTGCAGGCTCTGCACCTCCATCCCAACTCTGTTCTTCTCCTGGCAATTTTTGCCTACTACTGCGAGGCTCATGTCGGGGTGAGGCCTTCGGTGGCTTTGTTGAGCCATTACTTCTACCTCTGGGTCTCCCGCGGCCCCATCACCGCGTGCGCGAGCTTTGTCGCGCATGGCAGCTCTAATGCCATCTCGAAGCCCAGGAAGAGAATTGAGGGCTCCAGGAGCAAGTGGGTCATGGTGGATGCTGGGCGCATCCACTCCCGACTGATTCTGCCCACGGGGCAGGCCAAGTCTATTGACGCTTGGTCCCACGCAGAGCTCGTTGATCCCCGCGTGAAGCCGGTGCTGGAGAGGATGGATGCAGACCTGTGGCCGGACAACATGGCAACGGCGAAACTGACCGGGGCATCGCTTCTCAGGGAGTTCCTGGAGCACCGGGTGGCTCCGCTCCGGGAACACACGTTT
>NC_041385.1:254103144-254217477 GCF_002162155.2 Triticum dicoccoides
AGGATCTGGCCGCGGTCCTCCAATCCTTGGTTGGGGGGAACGTGGCGAGGTTGGAGGATGCTCCCGTGCCCCTGTTCCTTCGGGATGATTGGGAGTAGGTGGTGAACTTTATGTCCGCTTTCAACGAGGTTGGAGGTTCCTGAGGACCCGGCGGCCCTGGCGACGGTGAACGTATCCTCCGGCGACTCCAGCGGAGAGGAGGAGGAAGAGGACGAGGAAGAGGAGCCCGACTCAAAGGCGACCGACGGGGAGTCGAGAGCGCCCCTCCCTCGGCATAGGTCCCGCACTCTTCGCCTCATGCCGGATGACGACGAGGACGGTGATGACCGGGGTGGCGAGAGCTCGCCCCTGATCCCAAAGAAGGACAAGACGGGGCTGGTTCCCCGCGGGTCTACTCCGGCTCCGAGGCGATCTGTAGACGCGCCTCCTGCTCCCGAGCCTCTTGAGGTTGATCCCAGCATCTGGCTCTCGGGCTTCAAGTTTGGCCGGAGGTTGCTTGAGCCCGCGAGCGATGACGAGTAAGTGCTTGATTCTCGTTTTGCTTCTTGCTTCGTTGTTGAGGCTTGACGTCCATATTCCTTGGCTAGGCCAGTGCCTGCGGCGAAGAAGCTGAAGGGGGCTCCTAAGGCTTCGTCCGGGGCAGCACCCCCACCCATGGGAGAAGGGGCGGCAAGACGCGGGCCTCTCCCGCCCGGTCATCCTCGTGAGGCCTGGTGGGGCTAGCTGGAGCGAGCTCAGCCCCCATGGCCCAAGCGACTCCCGAGGTGTCCTTGCCTGACGCCACTGCCGCAGTCGTCGGGGCGCAGAAGGTCCAGACTCATGGTGCTGTGATTATGCTGCCGTCTTCTCCTCCTACTCCGCCAACTGCCATCTCTCCGACTCGTTCTACTGTCCTGGATCATGCTGCTGCTGAGCTGGACCGACTGCGGTAAGATCTTCTGGGCGCCGACCCTCGCTTGGTGGCCGGTCGCCTGGAGTTGGCCTCTGGTTGGGTCTGCTCTGATGCTTCAGTCCGAGCGGCGCTGGCTCGGGCCGCGACGGTTTGTGACGAGGAGAAGCAGGCCACCCTCGAGGCGAAGGAGGAAGTCCTTGGAGGCGCTGGCTCAGGCCTTGGGTGAGGTTGCAGATGTCCGGGGTCGTTGCGAGGTGCTGGAGAGCAAGCTGCAAGGCCTGCGCGACCAGCTTGCCAAGGAGGCCCGTGTCCGCCAGGAGAAGGAGGAAGACATGAAGGCTTGCGAGGCTGCCGCCAAGGACCGGGATGCCAAGCTTGACGAACGCCAAGGCCACTTGGGTGCGCTGGAGCAGGCGTTGGAGGCGAAGAGGATCGAGCTGGATGGCAAGTCGCGGGTCCTGGCCGAGGACCGCATGGCCCTCGCGATGCTGGAGGTGAAGGCTCGCACCTTGCTGAAGTCTCTCTATGACAGCGGCCTGGAAAGCCTGCTGGCGGGCGCCGAGGAGGGCCCCTCCAAGCTGCTTCCCTTCATGGTCTGCGCCCTCGAAGATGTCGCCCTCGGCCTTGGACCCACGACTGAGGCTGAGGCGCGTGTCCTTTCTTCTGCGCGCTGACGCGCGTCTTCACCCACGTCTACCTTCACGACCCTGACGTTGATCTTGACAGCCTACTGGAGCCCGTGAGCAGCGAGCTTGCCGTCGTCGCTGCCGAGGCCGTGAAGGGTCGAGCGGAGGCTCTGCTGGCGAAGTTCCGGGCTTTCAGCACCAAGCCAAAGCAAGGCACTGCCGATCCTGAGACTCCACGACGCGAAGTCACCCAGCGCAGCTCCGTCACCACCGATGGCACCGCCAGAAAGTGACCCCTTCGCGGCTCCTCTCCTGCTTTTAATTCCTGCAACATGCATCTTGCCTCGTGGAGGCGTTTAAACTTGTGTTTGGCATTGTCGAACTACTCTATGGACTGTAATATTTGCTTTTGAATTCCTTGACATTTGCGTTTTTCCTTCCTACTTGCTTGTGTTCTACGTCGGCAGAGCCCGGCCCCGCGCATACCTCAGCCGCCGTTAGCCCCGACCAGAAACCAGGACGGGACCAAGGAGTGAGGGGCTACGTGACAAGTTAGGCTCCTGAGTCGCGATGCTCAGGAGTCCCCCTTTACGCATGAACAACAAGTAGGGAGGTGAGATGTATGGGTGAATTTACCATTCTACGTCGGCAGATCCCGGCCCCGCACATACCTCAACCGCCGTTAGCCTTTCGGAACTAAGGGGTGAGGGGCTACGTGGCCAGTTATGCTCCTGAGTCGCGATGCTCAGGAGTCCCCCTTGACGTTCAAACGGCCTTCGTACCATGGCTCCGCTCGGGGAGAGACGTGCGACGAACCAGGCCCGAGGGGCCTGGATGGGTGGCATGCGCCTGGGCGTGACCCGGGCGTAGCCCCCGTGCCCAGCCCCCTCGCGCAGCACTCCAGAGGGGAGGCGTTACGATGAGGCCGGACACTGAGCTCTGGGCTCCCTGAGGTTGATGCGGCCGGGGGCCACCCTCAGTTGTTTATCACCAGCGCGGAGCATAGCGCTTCCGTATGTGTACGGGCATAGCCGCTTCTCGGCAGTGTCGTCATCCAGCGCGGAGCATGGTGCTTCCACTGGTGCGTGGGAGGGGCTCCCCTCCGGGAGGATCCCCCGGGGAGTGTACAGCCCCGCCCTGACACGTGGCTGGCACGGTAGGGCCTGGCGAGGTGTATCTGGGCACCCGTGAGCCAGTGCGGGACTCACGGGGCCCTACCTCAAGGCGGGTTGCGCCTGGTTCTGGGCCTTTACTTGTGATGTGTTCCTGCAGATTTGGTTAGATGTCGGCGCTCTACGTCCTCGGGTCCCGGCCCTCGAGCGGGCTCAGACGTCGCAGGTATGTGAGGTCGCGATGCCGTGGACAAGGCCAGAGGGTGAGGGATGGAGAGCCAGTGAGAGCCCATGTGTCGCGATGCTCAGGTACCCCCCCTTTAACGTGCAAGCGGCCGGCATGAAGAAAGAAGGGTGCCGCAGACGGCATCAAATAACAATCATGATGGGTCAAACGCACGAATTGAATAAACGCGAGAGGAATACGTGCCACTGGGTCTGGCCCGGGTGGCTCGGGGATGATGCAGCCCCCGGGGCGCCCCCGGTAAAGTAAACTAAAAACATGAACTAAAGGGATACATGCCGCAGGGATGGACCCATGCAGCCTGGAAATGATGCAGCCCTGGGGGGCGCTCCCAGCTGAAAATGAAACTCGAAGGATGTCACCTGATGATGCTGAAGATGGAGGGATGTTGAAGTAACGGACGGCGTGCGCTGCGGGAGACGATCTTCACGAGCCCCCAGGCCCAGGGGCCTCAGGAGGCTCTGGAAGCACTGGCGGCTCCTCGCGGACCATCTCCATCTCCGCCAGAACTGCGGAATGCCTGACCGCCCGAGCCTCCAAGATGCTCCTCATGAGGCGCTGACGCACAGCAGCCGCGTTTGGCAGGCCGTAAGGCATGCGAACAAGCTGTGGGGTGGACCTTTGCAGCGCCCCACGCATGAGGGCCAGAGGAGCTCCTGAGAGGCGGCTCGGTTGAGTCCTGGTATGTCGATGCAGACACGCAGCCCACCATCCTCGCCTGGATGGGGAGCTACGGCGGGTAAGCGGCGGCTACCACTCATGACTCTTGACTCCTGCAGCTCCTGAATGATCTTGCTGACGAACTCCCGAGGGTTTGTCCCTCCTTGCTTTGCTTCCTCCTGAGGGAAATGTGCGTTGAAGCATGCCTCCAAGTGCTGCCCGAGCACCTCCCTCGTGATCTTAGCAAAGTCAATGACCCTCCAGAAGAGAGCCCCCGAGCCTTGCTCGAGGAGGGCGTCGGGCACGCCTTCCTATGCGATAGAAGGAGGTGCCCCCTGAACAGGCGCGGACCCTGAGGGGCCTGCCTCCCGAGCGGTCGGGCCAGGTGATGTCTTCTTCTTCTTAGGAACAGCCTCGGGAAGCCTCCCGTTGCTATGATCTGGGTCTTCAATTGACGCGGCTTGGAAAGCACGTTCCAGAGAACACACAACGTCTCTCTCTTCACAGGGCACCGTGATGACTCCACCGCTTCCTGGCATCTTGAGGACATTGTTGCCGTGATGGGTCACGGCCATGAACTTGGCCAGGGCTGGGTACCCGAGGATGGCATTGTACGGCAGGCGGATGTGAGCGACATAGAAGTCAATGAGCTCAGTGCGGTAGTTGTCGCGCTTCCCGAAGGTAACAGGAAGGCGGACCTGCCCTATCGGAACCGTGGAACCATCAGTGACTCTTGAGAAAGGCTTGGTTGGCTGCAGCTGATTGTATGGCACTTGGAGATTGTTGAACGTCTCGACGGATAGGACATTGAGCCCTACTCCGCCATCGATGAGGGTCCTGGTGACTTGCACATTGCTGATGAACGGGGAACAAAGCATTGGGAGGACTCCGGCTGTGGCCGTGCACTTGAGATGATCCGCTGAGTTGAACGTGATAGCGCACACTGACCACCTGAGAGGGCGTGTGGCCTCAAGCTTGGGAAGGACTGCATTCACTTCGCAAGCAAACTACTTGAAGATGCGCTGAGAAGCCAGGGCTTGTGCGCCGCCAAGATGCAAGCGATTGTGTGCGGCTCCTAGAAGCCTCCAGCCCCCTCGTCCTGGTGATGGTCTTCATTCCTCCTCAGCTGTGGTGGCAGAGGAGGGAGGCCCTCCTTGCCTTGTGGGCGATCCTCGTGAGGCTGATCCCTCCAACCCCCCTCGCGAGGTGGGTCCCTCCAACCTCCCTCACAAGGCTGGTCTTGCCAGCGGTCCTCGCGAGGTCGGTCGCGCCAACCTTGGAGAGGGCCACGTTCTTCCCATCATCCTCCACCTCTTCCTCCTCCTCGGCCATAGCCCCGGTCGCTGCGCTCGGGGCGTCGGCCGGCAAGCACGTCTCGCATGGCCCTGAGCTCTTGGCATTCGTTGGTGTTATGGGTGTGGAGGTCGTGGTACACACAGTACCGGCTGCCCTTGGATGACTCAGGCTGATCCCTGCCTCGCTTGGTGTCCGGCTCTGCCGCAAGCACGGCAGCCCCCTTGCGCTTCACGTCCTTGGCCTTGGGCTTCTTCTCTTCTGGGTCAGCAGCTGGCAGCTCGAGGAGGGAAAGGCGCCCTTCCTCAGCCCTAGCGCACTTGGTCGCCAGATTGAACAGCTCCAGGGAGGTGCACAGGTCCTCATGGATCGCGAGCTCCTCCTTCATCTTGACGTCACGCACGCCGTCGGAGAAGGCTGAGATGATGGCCTCCTCAGACACCTTGGGGATCTTAAGGTGAGCATTGTTGAAGCGCTAGATGAAACTTCTGCAAGGTCTCTCCCGACTGTTGCTTGATGCAGCGCAAGTCACTCATGGCCGGGGGCCGGTCGCGGGTGCCTTGGAAGTTGGCCATGAATCGGGTGCGCATCTCATCCCAGAAGGATATCGTGCCAGGAGCCAGGTTCAGGAGCCAGGTGCGGGCGCCGTCCTTGAGCGCCATGGGGAACCAGTTTGCCATGACCTTCTCATCCCCGTTGGCGGCTTCGACGCCCAGCTCGTAGAGCTGGAGGAACTCGGCAGGGTCAGCCGTGCCATCGTAGTGCGGGGGCAGGTCTGGCTTGAACTTGCCCTGCCAGGCCATGCTGCGCAGCTCGGTGGAGAAGGCACGGCAGCCTGCAGTGGCCGCGCCTTTGGTGATGGAGAGCTTGATCTTGCGGGTCTCTGTGCACTACAGCCAGGTGCGGCGTGGGGTCTTGACGCACTGGAGCAGGAGCGCGTTCATGCCGGGCCGGTGCAGGGAGCACACGGGCAGCCTCTTGGGGACAAGGGATCTCTTGGCAGCTCTTCTCTTGTTGTGCTGGCGCCGGACAGAGTGGGTTCCGCCCAGGGGCCACGCGCCTTGTAGCCAAGGCGCCCTCTTGAGGGGGAGGCGGCTAAGGCGCCCCCGGAGCTTCGTCGCCCGCGCAGGGCGGGGCGCGGTGCAGTGAGAGGGATGGTGCAGGGGAGCCCCCAGCGGTGGTGACGAGCTCGGTGATGCAGGCGAGCCACTCGTCGTAGAGGTCGTTGACGGGACGATAGTGCTGGAGCTCCCGCGCTAGGAGCAGTCCGGCGTGCACGTCCACAGGAGCGCGACGGGCATGGGACGAGGAGCCAGCCGGAGTCAGCGACGAGGTGGCGTTGCGGCCTTCTCGCCACACTGAAGGATGCAGGGACGACACCTGCTGCTCGTTCCCCACCAGGCCGGTGGCAGCGTTGACGGCAGGTGATGGGGAACGGCGGGGGCGCCCGCCGACGGGGGCCGTCTGGGCGACGCTAGTGGCGAGAGCGACCCGGCGCTCGGCGCGGTCACGACGTGCATCTGACATGGATGGGACGGGCGGCGAAACACAAGGCGACGGAAGGCAGATTCTGGCACACCCCTACCTGGCGCGCCAAATGTCGGATTTCAGGTTTTGGCAGACCCTTAAGGTTCAAACACTGGGGTGCACGCGGAGATCGCACCTCCAGCCTAGCCATGTCTCACCGCCTCGCCAAGAACTAAAACTACACGAAGAACAACACAAGGGACACGATATTTATACTGGTTCAGGACACCATTGTGGTGTAATACCCTACTCCAATTTGTGATGTGGTGGATTGCCTCTGGGGCTAACAAGGAACAGTACAAGGGAAGAACAGCCTCGGGAGGGTCTGTTCTTGGCTGGTGCGACGAACTGCTAGGCGGAGTTCAGTCGCTTCTCTCTCTCTCTCTCTCTCTCTCTTTCTATCCTTGTTCTTTCGATGCCTCCACCCTGTGGGTGGCTAGACCTATTTATAGGTGGGGGCCCTAGGCCTCTTCCCAAATATCGAGCGGGAAGGGCGCCAACAGTTGGCCATTTTGAAGGGGAACATCTAGTACACTTATCCTGACAAAAGTTGGTCCTCACCTGCCAAATACCCTGACGATGGCGCCGGCTTGGGCTCCACGATGACCTCCGTTCTGCCGTCCTGCTGGTCTTGGTCTTGTTGCACCAAAATGGTTGCCTTTGCTTGATACCCTTGCCTGCGCTTGCTCCCTTTGCACCAAAGAGGAAAGGACTCTGCGCAGGCCGGCTCCCGCCTGGCGCCTGCCTGGCCTTGGTTGTCATGGCTTACGTCATGGGCACCTCGTAAGGTACCCCGCCTTGCTCTCTCCGCCTCCTCGCGAGCCACCCTGACGAGGCCGTGCCTGAGGCAGCCTCCTGTCGTCCGCCCCGCGAGGCTTGGCCCCTCGTGAGGGTCTTGAGCATGTGTTGATGAAGATGGGCCATACTGGGCCACTCCTTGAGCCACATCGCAGGCCGCAGGCAGGCAAGTCTGGGTACCCCGTTCCCAGAACGCCGACAAAGTAGTTTATCTTGTGGGAGAAAAGGATGAACGAGGGAAGGCCTTATTTGCAAAAGTGGAGAGGGGTGTGGGTATATTTTGGCAAAATTGCCATAGTTTCCTTCCTATCTGTTAGATATAAATCGGGCGGCCTATGTTATAGGATGTGAAGCACACCATCATCACCAACTTTGTTTTTTTATAAGAGTAGAGATATACCACTTCTCGAATCTTGAAACCAACCACATTCCTACCTTATCTCATCAAAACTGCCAAAGGAATATATTTTGAGTGAAACATAATATTTTTTACTGACATACGTATTTCAAAACTAGACTCTTTTCTATCAAATCGGTGAATATGTATTAATCTACTTTGATCGTGTGGCAACGCAATGGCACATTGCTAGTTATTACTACTGTATAATTTTTTGGACACCAGACAAATGGTGGAGTACATATACGAAGAGAAGAGGCGCGCGCATGCAATCAGTCTCTCGTTGTCTCGCACACATGAGAGTTACGTAAAGGCACCATAAATAAATAAACCCTAGGTGCATGATGGCTGCATGCGCGGGTACCGGGTACGTGGTGGAGTGCAGCTTTGTAGGAATAGTTAGCTCGCGTGATAATTTGATCCATAGTAGTGGATGGACGGGACCACAGGTGAACGACCTCGAGGTGATGGCTTGCCAGTCGCCACTGATCGAGTAGCCACGTTTAAAATATTGTTTTTTAGCGGGGTAAGAGTTCAAATTTTCAATGGCGCGTTATAAGTACTAGTTTTTAGAACGATTGGTATGGAGCGAAAATGGAATCCATAAGTACTACCTCCGTCCTGGTTTACTAGTCACCATCGTATTTTGGGTCAATGTTTGTCCTCAAATTTTACTTGTAAAATGTGAATGGAAAACTAGATTTTGTTATAGCCAAACAAAAAAGGACTAGAGGGAGTGATTGCTCTGACACGTACGCGACCTCTCATAGCGCAGGCATTGAACCGACGCGTCGGCCAAGAGGGCCCCACTCACTGCAGGCCAGGCTGAACACACCTCCTCGCCACATGCAACCGGCTTTAGACTGTCCCACCTGCCTCCATTGAATCAGCGCGTGTGCCAGTAACACGTCCTTCTGCGAGTCGGCCGACATTTTGGAACACAACACTGGTTGGATCCTCTCGTCCGCCCGCTATTTAAACAAGGCTAGACGCCTGACAAGAACCGCACCACACCGCCGCTCCCCATATCCTCCTTGCACCATTTTCAGCACCCTCTCCATAGCATCCGGTGAGCAGGAAGATGAGTTCTCCGTCATAAAAGCAACATTTTGAACACATCCCAAATGTGTCAATGAAATGTGAAGAGAGAGCTTGCAAAGATGGAGCAGATAGGGCGGGAAGGATTGAGAGAGAGACAGACAGAGAGAGAGAGGAAGAAGTTGTGTCTGTGAGAAAGATGGATATATGTAATATACATGAGATGCATGTGCATCTAGATTTTGTACACGTGGAAGGAGAAGAGATAACGGGTTTGACGAGAGAGCTGGAAAAACATGGACGAGAGGGGATGGATCTCGTGGGTTGAGGGATTGACAATTTTGTGCGGGAGAGAGAGGGGAGGAGTCAGTCAGCCGTCGTCACATCATCCTGCTTCCAAATGGCCCCGCATTCTCTAGTGTAGTGTGGTCGACTTCTTGGATCTCCTCGATGCCCACTTTGAAGATTGAGGTGGTGTGCATGCTAGGGTGCGGAGAAGCAGAAGCGAGAGTGGTCGCCATATAACCTTGAATGGGGATGAATTGTGTGCTCGGGGGAGGGGGAGTGTGTGTGAAGTGTGTGTGTGTGCGGGATATTGAGAGAAATCAAACTTATGCAGAGAATGTGTGTGTATGTGACAGAAAGCTACATGCTAAATAGGGTTTTCACGAAGAGATTGTGCGTGCGAGATAGAGAGCGATGTGCGGGCCTTGAGGTGGGCAGGGGCTAGGTGAGGGTGTCAAAATGTGTGCGTTGATGCATGTGTTACATGCGACCATGCGAGGGGCGGACGAACCGAGAGAGATGGTTGTTCTGTTACGGATGGTCCTCTCTCTCTCTCTCTCTATCTCTCTTGCACATACAAGTACAAATAGAAGACCATTCTCTCATGTGTACACAATGTATCGACATCTCTCTATGTCTCACTCATTGAAAGTGCAACTATCCCTAGGTAGTTTTGGTATTTCGTAAAACCATATAGCTCATTGAGCTAATGCTATTCCAAGACAAATATTTCAGGAAAGCTCAATGAATGGCATGGCATGGATGATGAAAGTGGATCCCCCAAAATACTAAGGACAAAGGATTGGCTCAAGCTCAAAAGCTCAAGACTCTTCATTTTACATTTTAGTGATCCAAGATCACATTGAGTCTATAGGAAAAGCCAATACTATCAAGGAGGGATGAGGTGTTGCTTAATGAGCCTCTTGCTTAAAAGTTCTCAGTGATATGCTCCAAAAACCCTCAACTACTTTCTCACATCCACATATGACCTAAACCCAAAGTCAAAATCGGTCCCACCGATTCTTTCTATCCGGCGCCACCGAGTTCAAATGTCATAGCCACTGCCACAAACCCTACGCAAATCGGTCTCACCGATAGGGATCTCGGTCTCACCGAGATGGGATTGTAATCTCTCTGTTTCCCTTCGTAACGTTTCGGTCTAACCGAAGTGAGCGATCGGTCCCAACGAGATTGCAATGTAAACTCCCTGTTTCCCTTTCGTAATATTTCGGTCTCACCGAAATGAGCGAATCGGTCCCACCGAGTTTACATGACCAACTCTCTGGAAAGCTTATTACCAAAATCGTTCTCACCGAGTTTGTGTAATCGGTCTCACCGAGATTATGTTATGCCCTAACCCTAACGATATCGGTCCTACCGAGTTGCATGTCGGTCCCACCGAAAATCCTAACGGTCACTAGGTTTACTAAATCGGTCCGACCGAGTTTGTTGATTCGGTCCCACCGAGTTTGGTAAATTGTGTGTAACGGTTAGATTTTGTGTCGAGGCTATAAATACCCCTCCACCTCCTCTTCATTCGTGGAGAGAGCCATCAGAACAAACCTACACTTCCAACTTACCATTTCTAAGAGAGAACCACCTACTCATGTGTGAGGCGAAGATATTCCATTCCTACCATATGAATCTTGATCTCTAGCCTTCCCCAAGTTGCTTTCCACTCAAATCTTCTTTCCACCAGATCCAAATCCCATGAGAGAGAGTTGAGTGTTGGGGAGACTATCATTTGAAGCACAAGAGCAAGGAGTTCATCATCAACGCACCATTTGTTACTTCTTGGAGAGTGGTGTCTCCTAGATTGGCTAGGTGTCACTTGGGAGCCTCTGACAAGATTGTGGAGTTGAACCAAGGAGAGTTTGTAAGGGCAAGGAGATAGCCTACTTCGTGAAGATCTACCGCTAGTGAGGCGAGTCCTTCATGGGCGACGACCATGGTGGGATAGACAAGGTTGCTTCTTTGTGGACCCTTCGTGGGTGGAGCCCTCCGTGGACTCGCACAACCATTACCCTTCGTGGGTTGAAGTCTCCATCAACGTGGATGTACGATAGCACCACCTATTGGAACCACGACAAAAACATCCGTGTCTCCAATTACATTTGAATCCTCCAAACCCTTCCCTTTACATTCTTGCAAGTTGCATGCTTTTATTTCCGCTGCTCATATACTCTTTGCATGCTTGCTTGAATTGTGTGATGATTGATTTACTTGTCCAAAGATAGCTAAAATCTGCGAAACTCTAAAATTGGGAAAAGGTTAAGTTTTTAATTGGTCAAGTAGTCTAATCACCCCCCCCCCTAGACATACTTCAAGGTCCTACAAGTGGTATCAGAGCTTTGGTCTCCATTTGCTTTGATTTCCATAGCTTTTGGTGGTCATAGCCTTGGTTTCACAACCTAGGAGAGTATGGCGTCTAGCGAGGGAAATTATCACCGTAGAGGTCCTTACTTTCATGGTACTAATTTTGCTAGTTGGAAGCATAAGATGAAAATGCATATTCTTGGACATAACCCTCCGTTTGGGCTATTGTGTGTATTGGCTTGCAAGGTGAATTCTTTAATGGGAGAGAGCCGAACCGTGAAGCTAGCATGGAAGAATTGAAGATGCTGCAATACAACGCTCAAGCTTGTGATATCCTCTTCAATGGCTTATGCCCTGAAGAATTCAACAAAATAAGCCGTCTTGAGAATGCAAAGGAAATTTCGGATACTTTGATTTATATGCATGAAGGTACCGACTCCGTCAAGGAATCCAAGCTGGATGTGCTCCAAAGTCATCTTGACAAGTTCAAAATGAAGGATGGTGAAGGTGTCGCTGAAATGTACTCTAGGCTTGCTCTTATCACAAATGAGATTGCCGGCTTAGGGAGTGAAGAGATGACCGACAGATTCATCATCAAGAAGATCCTAAGAGCATTGGATGGAAAGTATGATACCATGTGCACATTGATCCAAATGATGCCAAACTACAAAGATCTCAAGCCAACGGAAGTCATTGGAAGAATTGTTGCTCATGACATGTCACTCAAGGATAAGGAGGAACTTCACAACAAGTCAAGTGGTGCTTACAAAGCCTCATGTGAAGCCCCCACATCATCAAGTGAGAAACAAACCTTCAATGAAGAATTGAGCTTAATGGTGAAGAACTTCAACAAATTCTACAAGAATAGAAGCAAAGAAAGAAGCTCTAAGTCAAGGTCCTACAATGACAAAAGATCTTCTAGTCGAGAGTGCAATTGCTACAAATGTGGGAGACCCGGACACTATTCCAATGAGTGTACGACACACTACAAAAGAAGAGAAGATTCTCCAAAAAGAAGAAGCAAAAGAAAAGAATCACCACCAAGAGAGAGGAGGAGTAGAGATGATCGTTATGAACGAAGACCCTCATGGAGAAGCAAAGATTCGGAAAGGAAGGACAAGTCACCAAGGAGCTATACAAAACGAAGACATCAAGCTCATGTTGGTGAATGGGTATCCGGCTCCGGCTCCGACAATCACTCCGAGAGAAGCTATCACTCCGACTCCGAATATACTCAAGATGAAGGTGTTGCCGGTATAGCACTTGTGTCAACCAACTCCTACGACATATTTGACTCACCAAATGAAGGAATTGGAAGATGCTTCATGGCCAAAGGTCCTAAGGTAACACATCCCGAGTATGTTGATTTCAATAGTGATGAAGACGACTTGCTAGGTGATGATGATTTACATGTTGACAACTCTAGTGATGAATACTATGATGAAACGTCAATTAATCATGCTAATCAAGATAAAATGAATGACAATGATAAGGAGAAGATTGAGCTTCTAACTAAAGAACTAAACACTCTTAAGTTAGCTCATGAAACTATCTTCGAAGATCATCGAGAACTTTTAAGGTCTCATGAGAAGTTACGCTTTGAAAAGCTCAATCTTGAGCAAGAGCATGAGTTCTTAAAGGCAATCAATGATGATCTCCGTAAGAAAAGCTCTTCTTACATTGCCAAGCGTTTACTCTTATCTACTTACATGCCTCAAGTCAAGTCTAGTAACAAGTACAAGAAAGATCCTTCCCCTAGTAGTAACAATAATAATGCCAAATCCAATATTGTTGCTTCTAGTAGTTCTATTGATTCCACTAATGATTCTCTTAGCCAAGTTACACTTGAGCAAGAAAATAGCTTATTGAAGGGGACTATATAGAAAGGTGTATACAAGAGCCTTACCGGGAGTAAGCAATTCGAGGAAATTGTACGCAAGCAAGGAAGGCACCGGAAGAATCAAGGTGTTGGTTTTGAACAAAAGTTCAATGCCAATGGAGTTGAGTGGGATGAAGATCAATACCCGAAGACGAAGTTTGTTCCTCAACATGAGAAGTATGATCCTACTTCCTTCAAGGGAACACAAGCACAAGATGATCTTCCACCACACGACCACAAGAACAAAGGCAAGGACAAGCTTCAAGAGGAGATTGATGCATTTTAAGAAGCACCTAAGGCCTTGGTCAAGTGGGTTCCCAAGAATACGTCAAGTTCTACTTCATCAAGTACAACTACAACTCCAAGGATTCCCATCAAGATGATGTGGATCCGAAGAAGAAGAACTAGAGAGTTCTTGAGGGTGACTCCGCTAACATTCTTCACTCATATCATTATGGCAAGGACAAGTGCAATCAACTTCCACATCTTGCACTAGTTCAAGGAGTCACAAACCCTCATGTTGTTAAGGCAAGCGACAAGGTAACCTAATGATTTCATGGACATCATCTTGTGTGTGCATCACTCTATGTCTATGGATATTCTTGTTTGTTCCTTGTGGGACTAACCCATGTAGGTATGTCGAAAGTGCAACTCACTCCAAAGGATTGCTCCAAATGATCTAAATCAACATTGAGCATCCACATCTTCAACACCTACATGAAGTCATCATCGACAAAACCCAAGGTTAGTTCATCGCTCTAAGGGGGGGTCTCACATCTAGGGGGAGCTTAACTCTAAGAATTGAGTCAAAGCAGCTCTAATGGTGTGAACACATCAATGCATTATGTAAAAGTGGTAACCCCACTTGAGCTTAAACGATGAGTATGACCTATGATCAAATGTTCTCATTTGACTCCTAAGTCAATATAATCATATATAGATGACCTAGTCATCGCCAATTGTTTGATAGATGCTAGAATTGGTTGTGCATGCTTTGCCACATATTTCATTTGACATTTTATTGTGTGAGCATGTTGGTTGCATATTTTACTCATTCGAGGACATCCACTTGTTGCTTTGATTGTTTGGGTTCTTTTTCTTTGGCCAAGTGGATGGACAAGAATGCCTAAGAACCTTCTCTAGCTATCTATGCTTTTCTCGTCTCAAACTCTATTCATGCTACATCACAAAATTTGATCAAGTCAGATTCGAACCACTCTGTGTGAGGAGCACTCGGAGTCCCCGATTCGTCATAGACTTAAACTTCCAAAACTTCTTTGTGATTCTCGGTCTGACTGATTCCTCCATTTCGGTCCTACCGAGATCACTAAGTCGATCTAGGTTTTCAATCTCGGTGCAACCGATTTGAACTTTTCGGTCACACCGAGTTGCTGTAACTGTATACAGTTATGCATCTCGGTGCCACCGAGTTGTTCAACTCGGTCACACCGACAGTGTCGGCCTATATATACTCACGGGCAAAAATATGGAAATTTTCTCCAAACCCCTTCGCCCGCGCATAGCTTGCTCTGCCTCCAGGGTCTTCGGATCGTCTCCTCGTCGCCAGCCGCCTCCTGTCGCTGGTCTCCACCACCGTCAACGGAATTCACCCCCGCCGTTGCCGCCATAACGAGTTCATCGCCAAGCTAGGGTATGTACTCGATCACAGTGCTATCCCCGTCCGGTTCCTAGCATATTCTGTTCATTATGATTCTTGCCACGAATGAAACACTCCTAGCCAGTCAATACAATCCTTAGAATAGATGCGATTTGAAAATTTAGGGTTAGGTTTCCGCCGAAACCATCTCGGACCCACCGAGTTGAAAAACTCGGTCCCATCGATTTGGCTAACGCCATTGCACTAGTAACTCTCGGTCTGACCGAGAATTGCTAATCGGTGTGACCGATTTGAGAACTTTGTGAAACCCTAGCAGTCTCGGTGCCACCGAACTATGACTCGGTCTGACCGAGTTCACTAGTTTAGGTTCCAAAACTGCTTCGGTATCACCGAGTTTGAAAATCGGTTGATCCAAAATGCTTTCTGTGGAAAACTAAAAATATGTTTTTGAATCATTTTTTGCAAAAATCTCTGCATTTTGTGATGCTCATCCATTCTATCTCATCTATAACTATTCACAAGGTCAACAGTCAGTGATTTGCAGCATGTCAGACCAAAGTGATAGTCAGAACAAGTCAGAAGAGCACAATCACATGAGTGAGGGCACTAGTCCCTCTAAGCACTTCACATGATGGTAGTAGAAGCACCCCAAGCAATTTGCCTAAAGCTGCCACCAGGGCAAGGAAGAAGAGAACCTCAGAATCTGAGGATGAGGATTATATGGCAGAAGAAGATGAGGCTACTTCCAAGAAGGTAGTGCTCAAAAAGGAGTATGCCTCAGCAAAGAACACAAAGCCTGGACTAAATAGGAAGGTTCCTGCCAAGAGGACACCTATGTTGAAGGTCAGAGGATCAACTCAAGTACCTAAAAATCCTGATCCCAAAGAGGCACCTGCAAGAAGAGTTACAAACTCCAAACCCAAGAAGGTTCCCACTGGAGAAACTATGAAGTTTACCATTGAGTCAGAAGATGAAGCTGCTGGTCAAGATAAGAAGAAGAAGAGAGCCGGAACCACTACTGCCCAGGTTCTTGGCAACCCCTCTATGAGGAGAGACTCTGAAGAAGAAGAAGAAGAAGAGGCTGCTGCACCAGCACCCAAGGCACAAAAGCTGATGGGTGATGCTATAAAGTCAGGGGCTGCAACATCAAAGCCTAAGGAAGCACCCAAAGCTGCCCCCAAGCCCAAGATTGCACCAAAGAGGAATACCAGGAGTATTCCAGCTGCTGAGAAGAACAAGGCCCCAGTGCCTGAAGTTGCTGATGAGGAAGATGATGAAGGACAAGTCCTGAGGAAGCTAAAGCCCAAGATTCCAGACCATGATGATGCTCATCCATTGGCTGAGAATATGAAGTTAAGAAAGGATGCATGACTCAGACTGTGGAGGCTGTCAGATCCATATGCTACCAGGAGAAGGACTGCCGTTGATTACAGGTTCCACACTAAGGAACAGCAGGCTTTCTATGAGACAGTGTTGTTGGACAAGAAGCCTATAGTGTGTGATATGAGGTGGGTCGACTGGACCTACATGAAGGAAAATGAAGAACACTATCCTGGAGTGCAAGACAATTTCATTGCTTGTGGAGTTGCAGACTTTGTTGGGCAGAAGCTAACAAAGTGGAATGATGAGCTCATTATGCAATTCTACTCCACAGCACACTTCTATTCAGATGGCAGGATAGTTTGGATGTCTGAAGGTACAAGGTACCAGTCAACCATTGAGGAATGGGCCAATCTGATCAATGCCCCAAAGGAGAGTGAAGATGACTTGGATGTCTATGCCAAGAAGAAGATGGATCACAATACCATGGCTCATATGTACAAGGAAATCCCTGATGCTGCAGTTGAGACACATAAGTTTGGGTCAGTTCATTTTCTTCTGTCAGGGCTGCCAACGATCAACTGGATCCTAAGGCACACTCTTTTCCCCAAGTCAGGTGACCACAACATGATTAGAGGGCATGCTATAACTTATTACACTTGTTTGATGTGCCACAAAAATTCAAGGTCATGAGCCTCATTATTGAGACCATTAAGAGGACAGCAGCAGACCAGAAGAGAAGTTGTGGGTATGCCCCACAGATTCAGGAGTTGATTAACTCAAAGATGGGCACAGGCACATACTTGCTGGACAAGGAACATTTTTCTATCTATCCAGACTTTGAGGACAATCAAGTTGTGATGAATGAGAATGAACCATCATCAGTGCAAGCTCAAGTGAAAAAGGAGAAAGCAAAGAAAGAGAAGGCTGCCAAGATGCCAACTCAAGAGGAGGCATCTGAGTACTTTTTGAAGAACAAGCAGGAGTAGCTTGGTTACTTGATAGCATCAACACTGAGGATTGAGAAGGGGTTGGCCACCCTAACTCAAAACCAGGAGAGCCTGAAAAGAATCATGGAACAGAAATTCTATGATCTAGATGTCAAAGTAACTGAGATTCAATCAGTTGTGGAGCAGCTACAGGATGACATGCAGGAGAGGAAGGGAAAGACAACCACTGATGCATTTGCCAGAGTGCCTAGAGCTCAGAGGTCAGCTGCAGTGCCTGTGACAGACACCAGAGCGACATCATCTGCACCAGCTACAGCTACTACAGCTCTAGTGCAACCAGCTCTAGCACCAACTCCTCCAGCTCCATCCACATCAACTGAAGCCTTCGTCCAAGGAGCCATCTCTACACCGCCACTTGAAGATCTAGCCTGAGAGTCGATATAGCACTATGCATTTTCTATGAACTTTTTGGTAACTTGTTGCCAAAGGGGGAGAAAAATGTATAGAGCATAGGCTTCGAGAGAGAGAGTGTTGCTTTTTGTTCTCTCTTGCTTTGGTGGTTAAACTTTGTTTGCTTTTGATTGCTTGAGATACTATGCTATTATCTGTGAGTCATTGTTGATCATGTGTTTGATCATAAGCTACACTTATGCTTGTTAGATGATATTATCCTACCTATCCTTATATGATCATTCACTTTGCTTGGTGATGAGTGCATGTATTCAATCTTTATTATTTTGTGCGCTCCACCAAGATGTATGTGACATGGAAGAGTAACCCATGAGCCTAATTATTTGTGCATTTGCAGTCCAAAGCAAATCTTAAACTATGCACAAATTTAGGGGGAGCTCTTGCTTATCACATACTTCTCAAAGCGACGATGTTTTTCAATCTTATTATCATTTGTCGAAACTTTGACCTATATGTTGTCATCAATTACCAAAAAGGGGGAGATTGAAAGTGCAACTATCCCTACGTGGTTTTGGTAATTCATAACAACATATAGCTCATTAAGCTAATGCTATTCCAAGAAAAATATTTTAGGAAAGCTCAATGAATGGCATGGCATGGATGATGAAAGTGGATCCCTCAAAATACTAAGGACAAAGGATTGGCTCAAGCTCAAAAGATCAAGACTCTTCATTTTACATTTTAGTGATCCAAGATCACATTGAGTCTATAGGAAAAGCCAATACTATCAAGGAGGGATGAGGTGTTGCTTAATAAGCCACTTGCTTCAAAGTGCTTAGTGATATGCTCCAAAAACCCTCAACTACTTTCTCACATCCACATATGACCTAAACCCAACGTCAAAATCGGTCCCACCGATTCTTTCTATCCGGCGCCATCGAGTTCAAATGTCATAGCCACTGCCACAAACCCTAGGCAAATCGGTCTCACCGATAGGGATCTCGGTGTCACCGAGATGGGATTGTAATCTCTCTGTTTCCCTTCGTAGTGTTTCAGTCTAACCGAAGTGAGCGATCGGTCCCACCGAGATTGCAATGTCAACTCCCTATTTCCCTTTCGTAACATTTCAGTCTCACCGAAATGAGCGAATTAGTCCCACCGAGTTTACCTGACCAACTCTCTGGAAAGCTTATTACCAAAATCGGTCTCATCGAGTTTGTGTAATCGGTCTCACCGAGATTACGTTATGCCCTAACCCTAACCATATCGGTCCTACCGAGTTGCATGTCGGTCCCACCGAAAATCCTAACGGTCACTAGGTTTACTAAATCGGTCCGACCGAGTTTGTTGATTCGGTCCCACCGAGTTTGGTAAATTGTGTGTAATGGTTAGATTTTGTGTGGAGGCTATAAATACCCCTCCACCTCCTCTTCATTCGTGGAGAGAGCCATCAGAACAAACCTACACTTCCAACTTACCATTACTGAGAGAGAACCACCTACTCATGTGTTGAGGCCAAGATATACCATCGCTACCATATGAATCTTGATCTCTAGCCTTCCCCAAGTTGCTTTCCACTCAAATCTTCTTTACACCAGATCCAAATCCCATGGAGAGAGTTGAGTGTTGGGGAGACTATCATTTGAAGCACAAGAGCAAGGATTTCATCATCAACGCACCATTTGTTACTTCTTGGAGAGTACTGTCTCCTAGATTGGCTAGGTGTCACTTGGGAGCCTCCGACAAGATTGTGGAGTTGAACCAAGGAGTTTGTAAGGGCAAGGAGATCGCCTACTTCGTGAAGATCTACCGCTAGTGAGGCAAGTCCTTCGTGGGGCAACGGCCATGGTGGGATAGACAAGGTTGCTTATTCGTGAACCCTTCGTTGTTGGAGCCCTCCGTGGACTCGCGCAACCATTACCCTTCGTGGGTTGAAGTCTCCATCAACGTGGATGTACGATAGCACCACCTATCGGAACCACGACAAAAACATCCGTGTCTCCAATTGCGTTTGAATCCTCCAAACCCTTCCCTTTACATTCTTGCAAGTTGCATGCTTTAATTTCCGCTGCTCATATACTCTTTGCATGCTTGCTTGAATTGTGTGATGATTTCTTGACTTGTCCAAAGATAGCTAAAATCTGCCAAACTCTAAAATTTTGAAAAGGTTAAGTTTTTAATTGGTCAAGTAGTCTAATCACCCCCCTCTAGACATACTTCAAGGTCCTACACTCATGCATGATCATTTGCACATTCACACCTCTCTATGTCTCTGTCGGACTCCTGGATTCGGGTGTATCCAGCCCTTCGTGCCTACGGCCCACCACATGGCTTCATCGATGGCCTGGTACGTCCCGGCTTCAACACCAACACCGCAAGACCCTCACAAGGGGCCAAGCCTCCCGAGGCGGGCGACGCCAAGACCCCTAAAAGAATTGGCCTCCTCAGGAGGGCTCCTGAGGGGCGGAGAGTTCTATGCAATGTTGCCTCACAAGGCTCAGCGGACGTGAGCCATGACGACCAAGGCTAGGCGGGCTCTAGGCAGGCGCAGAGCGCAGGTTTCCTCTTCGGTGCAAAGGGAGGCAAGCCACAGGCGTGGAGTCCCGAGGAATCAGCCAAAGGTTTCCATTCCGCTGCAACAAGACCAAGACCGCCAGGACGGCAGGACGGAGGTCATCGACGAGCCCACCGTTGCGTCACGAGCACTTTTCGCAGGCAAAGACCACTTTTGTCAGGATAAACTGTACTACTTGTCCCCTTTCAAATCCGGCTGTTGTGGGATCCCTTCCCGCTCATATTTGGGGAGAGGACCAAGGCCACTATAAATACGACTAGCCACCACCATAGAAGGGGACGAGAAAAGAACAGGTAGAACTGCATACACCACACCAGCTCAAGAACACCTCACCTCCCGCGGCTTGTTCATCCACTGTACCAGTTCATCCAGAACCCTTTGAGGCAATCCACCACAACGGTGGCCCGAACCAGTATAAATCGTTGTGTCTTTGTGTCTCTTAGAGCTCGGCGCGCTAGGTTTAAGAGGATCGCGAGTAGGCAGGCTAGACAGGTTGAGATCTCTGCACTCACCACAGAGTTCGAACCTCTCAAGGGTTTGTGGATCCCTAATTCCGACATTTTGCGTGCCAGGTACGGGTGCGTCGGAATCTTCTTCCTCAACCTCTAGATCATTCCACTGACTCCTATGGCGGCCGCTCTTCCGTCGGTCCGGTCGACGCGCGTTCCCGTAGAAGTGTCGTGGTTGTGCTGCTTCACCCTCTCCCTGCGGCAGGTGCAGTGGCCGCCCAAGTCCTGACCGGAGATCTGCCGCGCTATGACGATGCGGCTGATCCGCCCTCCTTTCTTCAAGCATACGAGGAGGTAGTTTGGGCAGCCGGCGGTGACGACAAGGTGAAGGCCAACTGGCTCCCCATGGCTCTTGTAGGCGCGCCATGCGCCTGGTTGCTCAATCTGCCGACATGTTTTGTGGCCTCCTGGGAGGAGCTGCGCGACCTCTTCCTCGCCCACTACGCGGCACCGGCGCCCCCGGTCGTCGTAGCTCTCCTAGGTGGCTCGCAGGCACCACCTTCTGACCGCCACATCAAGCAGTTCTACCGGCGGGCAGGTGCCGCTCAGGCGAGCTCGGGGGCTCCCCCGGGCTGGGCGGCGCCCCAAGCTGACCTCACCTTCAGCACCAAGGATCACCCCGTCGCCACAATGGGAGCAGGCGTGCTCCCAATGCTCTGCACCCCCACCTTCTTCCACGTGGCGATCAACAGGACCCTCATCGATGGCGGATCCAGCCTCAACATGCTCTCCCCAGAGGCGTTCGGCCTGCTCCACGTGCCGCCCAGCCAACTCCGCCCCTCCAAGCCTTTCTCCGGGGTCGGCGGCAGCTCCACCAGGCCCATGGGGCAGATCCGTCTCCCTGTCACCTTCGGGACCCGCGACAACTACTGCACCGAGCTCATGAACTTCAACATTGCAAAGATCGACCTGCTGTACAATGCTATTCTGGGATACCCGGCCTTCGCTCAGTTTATGGCTGCGACCCACCCCGCGTACAATCTCATGAAGATGCTTGCCAGCAAAGGTGTCCTCACGATGGTGGGGGACACCAAAGGCGCGCTGCAGGCCCTCAAGCTCGCCTTTAGGACAGCCGTGTCCGCGCTGCCTGGCGAGAAGAAGGGTCAGGAGGCCCCAGAAGCAGTGCCGACCAAGAAGAAGCAGTTGTTCTCCCAAGACAGAGACAAGACAAAGCTAGTGTCGGTCTGTGAGGATGGGACGGCCAGCGCCACCTTCACCATAGGGGCTGGCCTCCCTCGGGATCAAGAGGAAGCATTGATCAGCTTTTTGTGAGCCAACAAGGATGTATTCGCTTGGGAACCCAAACACCTGGCTGGGGTCCCAGGGCGGGTAATCGAGCACCACCTGAGGGTATGTCCAAATGTGTGGCCACTAAAGCAGAAGGCTCGCCATCAGTCCACCGAGAAGCAGACCTTCATTGTCCAGGAAACCCGTAAGACAAGCCACAGGGGTCATCAGAGAGGTACGGTACCCAGAGTGGTTGGCGAATCCCATCATCCTCCCCAAGAAAGGAGGGAAGGAGCGCATGTGTGTCGACTTCACCAACCTCAACAAGGCCTTCCCACAATATCCCTTTCGCTCCCTCGCATCGACCAGATCGTCGACTCCACCGCCGAGTGCGACCTGGTGTGCTTCCTGGATGCCTTCTCTGGCTACCACCAGATCAAGATGGCTGTGGAGGATGTGGAGAAGACGGCATTCCTCACCCCGTGCAGGGTGTACTGTTACACCTGCATGCCCTTCGGGCCGTGTAATGCCGGGGTAACCTTCCAGCGATTGATGCACATCGCCCTGGGTTCCCAGCTCGGGAGGAACGCAGATGCCTATGTTGACGACATAGTGGTGAAGTCTCGGGAGGCCAGGACTCTGATAGAAGATCTGGAGGAGACGTTCGCCAGCCTGCGCATGGTGGATCTTTGGCTTAACCCCGAGAAGTTTGTGGTTGGGGTCCCTTCTGGCAAGCTGTTGGGCTTCTTGGTGTCACACAGAGGGATCAAGGCCAACCCAGAGAAGGTCATGGTGATAGAGGACATGAACCCCCCATAGACCCTGAAGGAGATGCAGAAGCTGGCTGGTTGCGTGACCGCACTTGGGCATTTCATTTCCTAGTTGGGGGAGCGCGCCCTCCCATTTTTCAAGTTGATGAAGAGGAAGGAGCCATTCGAGTGGACCCCGGAGGCAGACGCAGCCTTCCAGGACCTCAAGAGATATTTCACCAGTCCGCCAGTGATGGTGGAACCGCGCCCTCTCGAGCCCTTGGTGCTTTATCTGGCAGCAACCCCTCACTCAGCCAGCGCCGCCCTGGTGGCGCTAAGGAAGGAACGCCTGATCAAGAAGTCGCAGCAGGATGCACAACCATCAAGCAAGGCGCAGCACCCCCAGGGCGAGGCATCTGAAGTCTCGGCCGGCGCAGTGGTCGACATTCCTCCTGAGGCCACGGTTGATCCCGTGGCTGTCAAGGCTCCTGAGGACGGGCCTCGTGAGTCCATGGAGTACCTGTGCCCTCGTGAAGAACAAGATTCTGCTGATGCCTCCCCCTCATCGAGCATCATGTCTACTTCGTCAGTACGGTGCTGAGGGAAGCCCAGCCGCGCTACCCCATGCCCCAGAAGCTATTGCTCGCACTCCTAGTTGCCTCCAGGAAACTGTGCCACTACTTTCAAGGCCACCCCATCAAGGTTGTTTTAGCGTACCCGCTGGTGAGGGTGCTCCGGAGACCGAATGCAGCTGGGCGAGTTGCCGAATGGAACATTGAGCTTCAGGCATTCAATCTCGAGTTCAGCACCACCAGGGTCATCAAGGGCACGACCCTCGCGGATTTCATGGCCGAGTGGACTAACGCTCCTGACCATGGAGTAGGCGAGGACTGCCCCCTCCTTCCAGGAGACAAGGAGTCGGACGGATGGACCATGTACTTTAATGGGGCGTTTACACGACAAGGCGCAGGAGCGGGGGCCATCCTCATCTCACCTACCAAGGACAAGCTTTATTACGTAGTGCAACTTTCCTTTCAGCAGGGCGAGAAGGTCAACAACATCGCAGAATTCGAAGGCTTGCTCGCCGGACTCAGGGCCGCAGCCGCGCTGAGAGTAAAGCGCCTCACCATCAAGGGCGACTCTCAGCTTCTCATCAATTTCTCCAACAAGGAGTACACACCTAAGGAGGAGCACATGGAGGCATACCTGGAGGAGGTGTGCAAAATGGAGAAGCGATTCATGGGCGCGGAGCTGCAGCATTTGCCGCGCGGGATGAATAAGGAAGCAGATGACATCGCCAAAAGAGCCTCTCGCAGGCTTCCTCAGGAGCCGGGGGTGTTTGAGGAGCGGCTCTTCAAGCCGTCCGTGACCCCACATGTCACGACTTTAGTACCACCTCAGGAGGACTTACCCCAGGCACCCGAGACGGGCTCCCCAACCTGTGTTCACCCCTCAGGAGCCCGCCTGCTGCTCATGCTCGAGCCTCAGGAGTGGTGCTGGACCGAAGAGTTCAAGGCGTACTTGCTTCAAGGGACCCTGCCAGAGAAGGAGGAGGACGCCGAGTGCGTGGCCCGTCAAGCCACCGCGTACTGCATCAAGGATGTTGAGTTATATCGCAGGAGGCCCAATGACGTTTCATTGCGGTGCATCTCCATGGAACATGGGCTCGAGCTGCTAGCAGACATACACGGTGGGGACTACGGACATCATTCCTCATCGCGCACTCTGGTGGGCAAGGCATTCCGCAGCGGCTTTTATTGGCCCACCGCGCTCAACGATGCTACAGAGCTGGTGCGCTCTTATGAAGCATGCCAGTTTCACACCAAGCAGATCCACCAGCCCGCGCAGGGCCTCCCGACGATCCCGCTCGCATGGACGTTCGCGGTCTGGGGGTAGGACATCTTGGGACTGTTCCCTCGGGCGCCAGGGGGCTATCGATACCTCTGTGTCGCCATCGACAAATTCAGCAAGTGGGCAGAGGTAAAAGCCGTGCCCACCAACCTAGCTGGGATGGCCGTTGTCGGTGTCAAAACCGGCGGATCTCGGGTAGGGGGTCCCGATCTGTGCGTCTAGGCTGATGGTAACAGGAAGCAAGGGACACAATGTTTACCCAGGTTCGGGCCCTCTTGATGGAGGTAAAACCCTACTTCCTCCTTGATTAATATTGAAGATATGAGTGGTACAAGAGTAGATCTACCACGAGATCGTAGAGGCTAAACCCTAGAAGCTAGCCTATGATGGTATGATTGTAATTGTGATCAGCTTTCTAAGGACCAACCTCTCCGGTTTATATAGACATCGGAGAGGGCTAGGGTTTACATGGAGTCGGTTAAAAGGAAGGAAACTCAATATCCAGATCGCCAAGCTTGTCTTCCATGCAAAGGAGAGTACCATCCGGACACGGGCCGAAGTCTTGAGTCTTGTATCTTCACGCTTCAATAGTCCGGATGATGTATATAGTCCGGCTGTCCGGATACCTCCTAATCTAGGACTACCTCAGTAGCCCCTGAACCAGGCTTCAATGACGAGGAGTCCAGCGCGTAGTCTTGTCTTCGGCATTGCAAGGCGGGTTCCTTCTCCGAATACTCCAATGTACCTACTATGACGAATGGTGTCCGATTTCTCATCAATTTCGCACTCCTTGGCTTCAGTGCCTCAATAATGACCATCTCCACGTGTCAAGCGAATGCGAGGAGATGAGGCATTTTTGCATTTGCCACCCGCGATCCTTCCGGTGGGCCGTCTATTTGAAGAGACGGGAATTCTCAGATCCAAACCTCACTCTCCCCCCTCGAGCAAGCATCCCACAGAGCACTCCAAGAAAAACCATTCCAACATGGCCAGTCGCCGCAGCTCTTCTGCTCGCTCTCCTCGCTCCAAGTCAGGGGATTGGGAAGAGTGTTCAGTCCCTCATAGCCGTTTGATAAAGTTACAAACCCAAGGGTTTCTCCCTCCGGCGTTTGTGGTCCCCGTTCGAGCTGGAATAGCCACCTATAACGGAGGGGAACAAGCAGACGGATCTCCTAATCCATCTCCAGAGGAGCGAATATGCTTTATCCCACATCTGCTAAGGGGCATCAGGTTTCCCATCCACCCGTTTCTTCGCAGGCTCCTGGAGTTCTATGGTCTCCAGCTACACAACCTTACCCCTGCCTCTGCACTACATAAAGCGGGGTACGTTGCCCTTTGCGAGCTGTTTTTAGGCTGTGAACCTCACTTCGGGTTATGGAAGAAGCTGTTCTGCCTCATCCCCAGCACCCGGGGAGAATCCCTATGTGAAGTGGGCTGGGCCGAAGTATGGTGCCTTGCCGAGACCGGATACCAATCCGACACTCCCAAGAAGGCACCAGAGAACTGGCCTTCAGAGTGGTTTTACATTGGTGATGTTCCCCTTCCGGATCCAGTCCGGACAGGTCTCCCCAAGTTCAGTAACGCCCCACCGAGGGCACGTCTAAGCTAGCGCCCCCGGGGCCCCCAAGAGGAGGATACCAGGGAAATACATTTCCTGATGAGCAGGATAAAGTTGCTGGCCAAATCCGGACCGACGATAGTCGAGGTCATGGCAATATGCATAATGCGGGGAGTGCAACCGCTTCAATATCGGGGGAAGCCCATGTGGCACTTCAACGGGGTAGACGATGCCACCCGCTGCGGCCGTAAGGGTCCGGACTCAGCCACTGCTCTGGCAAGGATATTGTCCGATTTATACAAAGGGGAAGAGGAAGAATTCCTTCGCATTAAACCGCGGGATGGATTCTCCATGTATAACCCCCCAGAGTGGGTAAGTCGTCATTCCCTTCCCTGCTTCACTTACTTTAGTGTTCTCTGCTAAGCTTACCCGCATCGATGTTTCCGAGCAGGAACTGAGGAGGGCCGTAGAAGGAATCTTCAGCCCCTCCCCGCAGCCAGAGGACCCCGGAAGGGCCCTAGATCCAGGACTCGAAAAAGATCCGGATATTACTGTGGAGCTCGTCAACGGGGTATTTTATGAAGCGAGCTGTGATGGTGCCTCAGTGGCCATTATTGCCGACTATCCCGGACTGCTCCCTATGTCGCGTGTAACCCAAACTAAAAACCCTATCCTCTGAAGAGGACTCCCCTTAGGTATCATGCCTTACCCTTAAGGCGTCGTGCTGTTTGCAGAGACGACGGTCGGAGCACGGGGCCAAGCCCCTAGGGACTCGTCGAACACGAGCATCCGGATCGGGAAGGCTCAAGAGGAAGGCGGTGAGGGTCGACACACCGTTGCAGAGGTAAAGCAAAAACCTGTCCTGCGATTATGGTTTTTTAAGTATAACAACGCCTTTCATGTCCTGGTAGGAAGAGGAGCAGCTGGACTATATCCGGGCATCCCGCCAATCATGCCTCCACCAGCCGGGTTCCAGAACTGGTTTTGAGAGTGGAGGCGGACATGGGGCCAGTGCCGCATAGTTCTCCGACAGAGGACGCGGATATTCTATCGGCCACGAACTCCGAAGTAGAGAGCGCCATGAATCACCGGCGCCGTTGGGCCGTGCTTCAGAACAACATCTTCTCCGAAGAAGCTTTTAATGCCTTCAATTCGGGAGACGCATACATCCGAGCAGCTCAAGGCGGGCTTGCCCGAGCGACGGACCAGTATACCAAAGATATACGGGTAAGAAATTTTGATAAGCATGTATAACAGTAGCCCCTGAGACTTGAAACGGTTGGAACAACTGTTTTAAGGATCAATTTATGCACAGGTCCTTGTAGATAAGAATGAACAATTAGCTCGGGAGTTGGAGGAATGCAAGGCCCAGCTGAGGGACACGGTTGCCAAGTTAGAAGAATCCCAGAAGGCCTCATATGGTAACATTCGTCTCAATGGTACAAAGATGCACCAGTTAGTAAGCGGCTGGTATGACTAGTCTAACAGAAAATTCTGCAGACAATCCCGGGGTGAATCCAGAGGGCGTAACGGATGACGACTCGCATCTCAAAAGGCAGCTAAATGCTGGCGAACGCATCCTTACGCAAGTTAGGCAAGAGAAGAACTATCTTCAAGATGCCAATATTCGGCTGGACGTGGAATTAAAAGACGTCCGCGCTCAACTGGCAGACTCCGTGAAGGAGAACAAAAGGCTTCGATGCGGTATTTCCCGTGAGTTCCCAGATGAACTATATTACAGTTCGGCGAGGAAGTGTACTGAAAGAATTTTGCTTGCAGGAATGTTAACGGGTCGCCCCAAGGAGGATATGCCCTCATCTGCGGGTGACGTACTACAAGAACTTTCACAGTTGCACGAGCGAGCTCGACGGGTGATGCACGGCATTGCTCAGACCTTGTGGCCATCAAGCTTCCTGCCGAATGGCATGGGGGATCTTGTTGATTTGCTTCAAGGAGCACGGCGGCACTTCCGATTGTGGAAGATATCAGCTTGCCGGCAAGGTGCAAGAGAAGCCTGGGCAATGGTGAAGACGCGCTACACCAAGCTGGACCCGAACCATATGGCCGAAGTAGGACCGGCGGGGCCAGATGGGCAAGAAATTCCCGTTAGTCTGGTACATGATGAGGTAGCATTAGCCGCCAAGTATTCTCAACATGATTGTAAGCTAGATAGCCTGTTGGATGGTATAGAGGAGGAATATAGTCAGTCTAAGTGACTGTGTAATTCAATGGACATAAGTAGTCCCTAGCCGGATTAAAATCATTTGTCATGGCGGACCTTTTCGCTTCAGCCCCCGGATCCTACAGTCCGGGGTGTGTCTGAATACCCACTCAGTTATACAAAACTGGGGTATGCGTGGAAACTAGGCGTAGGGGTCATAAGTGCTTGAACAGACAAGTACCCAACTAGTTATGTTATATTACATGGATAGTAAGAAACATCTTCCAGGGAGAATAGTTCCGTTAGTGGTTCCTTTCCCTGGGTACACATGCGACGATGCACATGTCCGGACTGCGAATGATGGCATAGGATATAAAACTTCTGGGGATTTACGTTGTAATAAACGAATACATCTTTTTTTCCCCGATCGAATATTCTCTTAAGGAAACTAGCTTTCGGCTTCACCCAGTCTGAGGTACACATCCGGCTGAACCGGCAGTAACAATCGCAGAGGTGCTCCTCTTATGCCCTAGCCGAATTAACGGGAACGTAGGGCATAAACACAAGAGCCAGGCAACCCAGCTTGGCCACATCTTAAGTCATATCGATGCATATAATGGTGAAGAAAAGGCACATATGGAAAAAGAAATGCATATGTGATAGGCGAAAAGCCATTAGAGTATTTATTTTTAGCTTCCGTATAGGAAGCCCCCAGGTATTGCTTACACACATAGTGCGGTCGGAGTGATCCGGAAGTCCGTACTGTATTAAATACTTTGTGTGGAGAGGAAGAAACAGTCAAGAAAGGAGAAGGGATGGAGCATAAATAAAAGTGAGGGAGTAAGGAGACGAACATTGAGTTCGGTGTTAGGCGTAGAATCTCCGGAGTCTGGCCGCGTTCCATGGGTTCGGCTCGAGCCTGTTATCGGATGCATTACGTAAGCGGTACGCTCCTCTGATGAGAACTTTGTCGATGACAAAGGGACCTTTCCACTTGGGTTTGAGCTTGTCCTTCTTCTTCTCCGGTAGGCGTAGAACGAGTTCGCCAATATTGTAAGTTTTGGCCCGTACTTCTCTGCTTTGGTATCGTCGAGCCTGTTGTTGATAGAATGCGGTGCGGGCTTTTGCGACGTCGCGCTCCTCCTCCAGGGCATCCAAGTTACCCTCCGATCTAGCTTGGCTTCCTTCTCTTCGTACATGCGTACTCATGGCGAATCATGTATTATGTCGCAGGGTAGTACTGCTTCCGTGCCGTACACCATAAAAATGGTGTATATCCGGTGGTGCGATTCGGCGTGGTCCGCAGCCCCCAGAGTACGGAGTCGAGCTCCTCGACCCAGTGCGTATCTGACTCTGTCAAAGATCGCACTAGTCTGGGTTTGATGCCACTCATTATGAGACCGTTTGCCCGTTCGACCTGGCCGTTTGCTTGAGGATTGTAGACGGATGCATAGTCGAGCTTAATGCCCATTTTGCCGCACCAAGTTTTCACCTCATCGGCTATGAAATTGGAGCCATTATCGGTGATGATGCTGTAGGGGACGCCGTATCAGTGTACGACCCCGGATATGAAGTCTATGACTGTTCTGGATTCGGCCGTTTTGACTGGTTTGGCTTCTATCCATTTGGTGAACTTGTCCACCATGACCAATAAGTATTTTTTTCTTATGGCTTCCTCCTTTAAGAGGTCCAACCATATCCAGCCCCCAGACCACGAAGGGCCAGGTTTTGGGAATTGTTTGGAGAGCGGTAGGGGGCATATGACTCTGATTGGCGAAGAGCTGGCAACCGATGCAGTGTTGGACAAGGTCCTGTGCGTCTGCTCGGGCCGTCGGGAAATAGAAGCCTATACGGAAAGCCTTGCTGACAAGTGCCCGAGCCGCGGCGTGGTGCCCGCCCAGTCCGGCATGGATTTCAGCCAAGAGCTGCCGCCCTTCCTCCTCGGAGATGCATCTTGGGAGCACTCTGGTGGAACTTTTCTTGTAGAGTTCCCCTTCATGGACTTTGTAAGCTTTAGAACGTCGGACAATGCAGCATGCTTCATTTTGGTCTTCTGGGAGCTCCTGCCTATTTAGGTAGGCCAAGAAAGGCTCAGTCCATGGGGCGACTACGGCCATGATTTCGTGGGCCGAAGATGTTATTTCGGTGGCAGAGCCTCCAATTATGTCTGATGGCTCGGAATCTGGGGGTGTATTCGGATCCGTGCTAGTATTGCCGGACTCCCCTTCCCATACCACCGATGGCTTGAACAACCTTTCCAGGAATATGTTAGGTGGGACAGGGTTAGGGATGGCAATGGGTAGGGTATGGGCGGGTACAACCTTCTTCTACCCAAACCCATACCCACAGAAACCTTCTATAGCCACCCACTACAATATTCATGGGTATAAATCGATACACATGCCCATACCCATAGGATATCCTATACCCAATGGGTATCCAATCGGGACAATCTATGGTATTTAAATTTATAAAAAATAGAGAAACGAGTCTAAAATTCAAGTGATGATAAGCGAGTAGTATAGCACCGACGCAGCCTCCTCCCGTGGGTGGCCTCTTGGAGGAATCAAGAGATGAGCAACGGTTGGTGGAATCTCGACGTAGTGGGAGACGACTGCGGGAATTAGGGATCGCTGGATCGAGAGATGGAAGGGAGTTTTCGATGACGAGAATTCAAGATTTCATATTTTTGAGGAGACATATATGATGTAGGGGGAGTGGCGAGAAAGCACGTGTGAGCATATGAGCTATGGCCAGTTTAGGGAATACAAGATTTGGGGATGGGCCATGGGAGTTGAATGTTGACACCACATGTCATAGGACTTAATTTCATTTATTAATTTTCTGTGGGTATCCATTCGGTTACCCATGGGTGCAATTTCATACCCACGCCCTACCCATATATTTTGCGGGTATGGATACCCATTACCCATGGGTACAAAACCTCTTGAAGTCTTGCCCATGCCCATTGTATTCGGGTAGGGTACCCGCGGGTACCCATACCCATGGGCAAAACTGCCATCCCTAGACAGGGTCGCGTTTATCGCCGATGCGGGCGAGAATGTCAGCTGCGTGATTGTTTTCTCGAGCCACATGGTGGAATTCGAGCCTCTCGAACCGAGCTGACATTTTGAGGACGGCATTGCGGTAGGCTGCCATTTTCGGATCCTTGGCATCAAAGTCTCCGTTTATTTGTGATATTGCGAGGTTTGAATCCACGCGCACTTCCAGGCGTTGGATGCCCATAGAGACTGCCATCCGAAGACCGTGCAACAGAGCCTCATATTCGGCCGCATTGTTGGAGTCTGTGTATAGTATTTGGAGGACGTACTGGACCGTGTCTCTGGTGGGAGACATCAGGACTACACCTGCTCCCAGTCCAGCCATCATTTTGGAGCCGTCGAAGTGCATGATCCAGTTAGAGTACGCGTCGTACTCTTTAGGGAGTTCGGCTGTCCATTCGGCGACAAAGTCGGCCAGTACTTGTGATTTGATGGCCTGCCGTGGCTTGTATGTTATACTCGAACGGAAGGAGCTCAATGGCCCATTTAGCAATCCGGCCCGTAGCATCACGGTTATTTATTATGTCATTAAGTGGTACTTCGGAGGCCACCATAATCGAACACTCTTGAAAGTAGTGTCGTAGCTTCCGGGGTGCCATGAAGACCGCGTATGCTATTTTCTGATAATGCGGGTATCGGGATTTGCCTGGGGTGAGGACCGTGGATACGTCATAAACCGTCTTCTGGAGTGGGAATTTGTATCCGTCAACCTCTCATTCGATGACGAGTACTGCGCTTACAACTTGGTGTGTTGCAGCTATGTACAGCAGCATAGGTTCACCGATATTTGGCGCTGTAAGGACCAGATTACTGTCCAATAAGGTCTTTATTTCATCTAGTCCGAACGCGGCTGCATCCGTCCACACGAAGTGTTCGGTGCGCCGGAGGAGGCGGTAAAGAGGTAATGCCTTCTCTCCAAAACTGGAGATAAAGCGGCTCAAAGCGGCCACGCATCCAGCTAGTTTCTGGATGTGCTTGAGGTCTGTTGGTATAGCCAACTGCGACAGGGCTCGGATTTTTGCCGGATTCGCTTCAATTCCTCTATTGGAAACAATGAAGCCCAGCAGTTTCCCCAAGGGGACGCCGAAAACGCATTTTTTCGGATTCAACTTGATGTCGTATGTCCGGAGGTTATGGAATGTAAGCCTCAAGTCATCTATTAGGGTTTCGACGTGTCTTGTTTTTATGACCACGTCGTCCACATATGCCTCCATTGTTTTGCCAATTTGTTTTTCCAGGCATGTTTGAATCATGCGTTGATAGGTTGCGCCGGTGTTCTTGAGCCCGAAAAGCATAGTGTTGAAGCAAAAAGGGCCATATTGCATTATGAAAGCTGTTGCAGCTTGGTCGGACTCTGCCATCTTTATTTGATGGTATCCATAGTATGCGTCGAGGAAACACAACGAGTCGTGTCCAGCTGTGGCATCGATGATTTGATCGATGCGAGGGAGGGGAAAGGGATCCTTCGGGAAAGCCTTGTTGAGGTCTTTGAAGTCGACGCATAGGCGCCAGGATTTGTCCTTCTTTGGTACCATTACCAAATTTGCTAGCCAATCCGGATGTTTGATATCTCTGATGAATCCGGACTCGAGTAGCTTGGCTAGCTCTTCCCCCATTGCTTGTCCTTTGGACTCTAAAAATCGCCTTAGGGTCTGTTTGACAGGGTTATATCCCTTTAGTATGTTAAGGCTATGTTCGGCCAATCCACATGGGATGCCCGACATGTGCGATGGGTGCCAGGCGAAAATGTGCCAATTCTCGCGTAAAAAGTCTCGTAGTGTGGTGTCCATTACGGGGCTCAACTGTGTCCCGATGGAAGCTGTCTTCATGGGGTCCGTTGGATGGCCCTGGAATTTGACTATCTCTTCTGTGGGTTTGAATGAGGTGGACTTGGGTCGTTTGTCGAGTATCACGTCGTCCCTGTCCATTATGGTGCGCAGTGTTGTTAGTTCTTCGGCTGCTAGGGCTTTGGATAATGCTTCCAGGGCTAGTGCTGCAGTTTTGTTTTCGGCGCGAAGTGCGACGTCCGGATCACTAGCTAGAGTGATGATTCCATTGGGTCCAGGCATTTTAAGCTTCATGTACCCGTAATGTGGTACATCTTGAAAGCTTGTAAACGCGTCCCACCCCAGAAGGGCGTGGTATCCTCTACTAAAAGGAGCCACTTGGAATGTGATTTCTTCGGACCTATAATTCTCCGGGGTGCCGAATACCACATCGAGTGTGATTTTTCCCGCACGCCGCGCTTCCCGAGTTGGGATAATTAACCTGAAGGTTCTGCCGCTCTGTTCAATACGACTTTTGTCAATTTCCATCTTGTTGAGTGTTTCTTCATGGATCAAGTATAATCCACTTCCGCCGTCCATGAGTACTTTAGTGAGACGAAAGCTGTCCACGATTGCGTTGAGGACCAGAGCGGCCGGTGCCCGGACAGTCTGGAATAGAGGTTCGTCACTGGCATTGAAAGTTATAGCAGTGTCGTTCCAGGGTTTTGTTTTTGCCACATGGCAAATTTCAGTGGAGCTCCGATGAGCTCGCTTGCGCCTATTGTTTGAGGCGAAAGTGTCATGACTGTTAGTACCGTATTGTGCTCGTTGGCGGGATGTTGTTCTGCTTTACGGCTTGCAAGAAGATCCTCGCCACTTTTTGCAACCTGCCGGAGTATCTAGCACGCCCTAAGGCTATGGGTTGTTGTTGTGTCCGGAGCACTGTGGAGTTTACATGGCCCATCGAGCCATTCTTCCAATACGGTTCCCCGCCCCGGGGTGTTCTTTGGTTTCTTGGAAATTGGATCGGCCAACTTACGAGAGTTTGCCCGTTTAGTTCGGACAAAGGTCTTTGTGAGAGCCGTACTGTCCCAAAATTCTGTTTGGGTTTTCCAGGTGCTTTCCATCGCACAATACTTCTGTACTATGATTGCCAAGTCCGTGAAGTGTACTAGGTTACGGTGGCTTATAGCATTAAGGAGTCCTTTGTCCATACAGTTTTTGCAGAAGAGTGAGACTATGTCCTCCTCGCGGCAGTGCTTGACCTTGTTAAGCGCTAGGAGGAATCTGGCCCAGTAGCGATGTATAGTCTCCTGGGGCTCTTGCCTGATGCGGGAGAGACGGTTTAAGTCTAGGTGGGTGTTCTTAGCTGAATCCGGATTCTGATCCGATCTAACACCCAGGGGCGTGGGAGGTTCCGAGCCTGACAGCTCGGGATCCGGAGTGCTGCCCAATTTCTTCGGCCCAATACCCGATTCTAAGTCCAGGACCCGGGTCATGTCTTCCTTTGAGCAGGTGTTCGGCTCAAGGAGTTTGGTGATCCGGACATAATTCATCCTCAAAGTTGAGGGGCAATCCGCGTGTGGTTCCTCCACTACCGCTATCTCATGGGTGGCCGGCAGAGATCTGATGTCCCTTTGGTCGGGTTTAAGCCTGATCCGGTCACAGTCTCTAGTGACTCCCAAAGCGGCGATGCGATCCAAGAGCTCATTAAGAGAAGAGAGCTTTATCGGATCCATCTATTCGGCGAGTTCTGAATTGATGCGAAGGTTATGCGTGATGACCCGAAAGGCCATTGTCGGTGCGACAGTCGATGGGGCGGCCATGACAAAGCCGCCTAGTCGGAGAGTTTGGCGTACAGCAGAGCTCCCCCGGAGGTAATGTCGTCCCTGACAACGAGACGAGCCATCGAGCCTCATAGCGACGACAAAGAGGAACTATCAATGAAAGCACCAAAGTCGGTGTCAAAACCGGCGAACCTCGGGTAGGGGGTCCCGATCTGTGCATCTAGGCTGATGGTAACAGGAAGCAAGGGACACAATGTTTACCCAGGTTCGGGCCCTCTCGATGGAGGTAAAACCCTACATCCTCCTTGATTAATATTGAAGATATGAGTGGTACAAGAGTAGATCTACCACGAGATCGTAGAGGCTAAACCCTAGAAGCTAGCCTATGATGGTATGATTGTAATTGTGATCGGCCTTCTAAGAACCAACCTCTCCGGTTTATATAGACACGGGAGAGGGCTAGGGTTTACATGGAGTCGGTTACAAGGAAGGAAACTCAATATCCGGATCGCCAATCTTGTCTTCCACGCAAAGGAGAGTACCATCCGGACACGGGCCGAAGTCTTGAGTCTTGTATCTTCACGCTTCATGTCAGGACCCCGATTCTATGCCACACCGATCTAGCATGTAACACCTCATATCACTTTGCGGCCTCATGCACGGTATTCCCATGGGTGTCGCCTCACCATGCTCGGGACCGTTTGCGCCTTTTGGCACATGTATATGATGGTGTCGCTAGCATCCATATGACAATAAACCCGGGCTGACATGGCTAGTCGTGAACCCAAAGTGGCACTAACTTACAAGGACAGGCATACATGACCGAGCATCGAGTGTGTCGGTCATCAGCGAGTGAATCCGGGCTGTAGCAACTGGGCTACTAGGACTCCGGTAAACCGGGCTGTAGCAGGCTAACGGGACTCCGGTAGACACCGCATGACATTTCCCCGAACGGACAGACACAGGAACGAAGAAGGACACATGCCGGCCAGCCTAAGTGTTCTGGAGCAGTAGCAAGCTACCAGGGCTCAGTGGAAGCACTAGGAGACATTTCCCGGTAAGAGAGGCTACTAAGCATAAACAACTAGATAGTCAGATTCCACATATAGCAATACACATTACACGTACACATGACATGCAAGTATGTGTTGTACAACATGGCATCACAGCATAACTCAACAACTCATATAGATAAGGCTCAAAGAGCCATCATAGCATTAATAGAAGCAGGAGTCACATGACCCAACATTCAGAGCAAACAAGCAACTAGCGGAAGCATTACATGTCTAAGTATAGACATCTATAAATGAAAAAGGCTGAAGAGCCTGACTAACTACAATATCCGATCAAGATCATAGCTGAGGTACAAGCTACTTGTCGAAGTCCACGAGAACACTAGTAAGACCGAAGTCTCCGCTGCAAAAACATAAATAAAGAAACATGAGTACAAAGGTACTCAGCAAGACTTACATCAGATCCTATCATACATGCACTTGTATCAAGAGGGTAATGTGGGGTTTAGTTGCAGCAAGCCAGCTTTGACTCTATGGCTATCCTGTTCTACGACTACCAGAACTTCTTTGAGGTGATATGGCGCACACGATTCCACTAATCACCACACAATACAGTACTATAGATTCATCCCCGTCTCCCTACGAGAAGGCCATCCATAGCACTCACACTTGTCTTGAGCATTTTACAGTATCCACTTCAGGTTGTCTATGTACCACGTAAGCATCCAAGAAGTCCATAACCGCGGACCCGGCTATTCGAATAGATCATGTTAACCCTGCAGGGGTGTACTTCTTCACACACGCTCTCGCCACTTACCACCATGTACACGTCGTGTATCTCGGCAACCTTCAAGCGGAAGCCTGGCGAGGGAGTCGGCCATGACTTGACTAACCACACAAGACTCTAGTCCAGGTTTATCGCCTATTCGGGTTCCATCCGCAAGGAGATCCGGCCGAGGTGTCGCTCACGGCCCCAAACGATGTGAGCAGGGTTCCCAAGCCCACCATCCAGGTGCCACTTGGTACACCGTGCCACTGTGCCTAGTCTGTCCCAAGCCCACCTGGCCAGGTGCCACTTGGTAGACTACTAACACTACCTACAAACACCAGAAACTAGTTGCGACTTCTGGATAGAGACCAAGTTGGTTAATTAGTCGAGAGGGGCCGAGTTACCGGAACCCAATGTGTGGTAGTATCGAGTCATTGGACAACATACATAGAACTCAGCGCTTAAGGACGGTTCCAGTGAGACAACCCACCATGTACTCGTACATGGCCTCTCACCTCTACCTTTACCAAAACGTGTTCACACACTTCACTCTCAGCATCAGAACATAGAGCACTGTACTCCAATTCATTACCAATGAATCAGACCTGACACACTCTAAGCAATAGAAGGCATGGCATGGTAGGAACACAACAATGGCTTCAATCAACTCCTACACATGCTATTGGGTTTCAAGTATTTACTGTGGCAATGACAGGTCATGCAAAGGAATGGGTTCAACTACTGCAGCACAAAGTAGCAGTTGAAACATTGTTGTCTTAGTGCAATAACTGAAAGCAGGAGCGAGAGAGTAGGATTGTATCAGAATGAACAACGGGGTTTGCTTGCCTGGTAGATCAACAAGGAAGGCACTGCTCCTCAGACAGGTACTCTGGAACGGACTCCGGAGCAGGACCTATCGAGAAGGAACAGTGTCGGCAATCAATACACAAACATATGCAACAATATGATGCATGAACATGGCATGTAGTTGTGATGTTGTTGAGCTAATGCAACTAGTATTCAAATTGAATGAAGTCCATTTGAATCAAGGGTTCAAAAGCAACTCCAAATTAAGCTCTTATATATGCCATTTTAGTGTTTTACTTATACAATAGGTATAAGTTGGTCTGTCATGCATGAAACTAGAACAGATGGATAGATTGCATTTTTCTAATAATTTTTCATATATAAATTATTTCAATCTGAGCTACGGTTGAATTTCTATGATTTTTTGAAGTTTGAATCATTTTCTAGAATTTCCTGATTAATTTAAATCCAGAAAAGATTTAACTGTGTCAGCACTGCGTCATGCTTGCGTCACCAAGTCAACATCGTTGACTGGGTCAAACCTGACGTGTGGGGTCCACACATCAGCGTCTCATAGTTAAACGGAGGTTTTTTACTAATCTAATTAAAATTACTGGCGCTGGGCCCACTGTCAGTGTCAGGGGGGTTAGTTAACGGTCATTAGCCTTAAGCTAATCACTTGACCCATGGGGCCCACCTGACGGGCCGGCAAGGTCAAAGGGTCAAACCCCACCGGTGTTTAGCCGCCGGCGAGGCCGAACACGGCGGAGGGGCTCGGGATCGCATCTCCCGCGTCCAAATTGCTCGCGGAGACCACTGGCGAGGAGCCAGCGCTCGTCCGCATCATCTAGATCAAGTGGGAGAGGCAGGGACGGCCGGAGCACTCCGGAGCGGAGCTCGGGGTGGCAGTCGGAGTTCGGCCGAGTGCGCGCGGGTGCTGCGGAGCACGGAAGCAGCTGCGGGCCGCGGCGTTGGACTCCTGGGAGGCTGCTGAGCACGGTGGCAGGTGCAGGCGCGGGCTACGGTGGCTCTGGCCACGACGGGGAGGTACCACGGCGGCGCGACCGCTCGAGTCCGGCGGCTAGCATGTATACCGCATGAAATCGAACGCGAGGAAGGAGGGGAAGCGGAGGAGAGCTCACAGCGGTCTCAATGGCGTCCTCAGCGAGCTCGGGGAAGGCCGGACGGTGGCGTGGCGGCGAGGACGATCTCCGGTGGCCAGATTCGAAGATGGTGATGTTGACGGCGTTCCAGGGATTCCAGCGTCGCATGGCTCGACGGAGTGGTGGAAGATGACATGGCGGAGCTTCTGAGCTGGTCGGAGAGGCGAGGGGGAGGCGGTGGCTACGGTAATGGTGAACGGCGGCGACGGCAATGTTCGGGCGGTCGCGCGGGAGAGAACCAGGGGAGGAGGGAGAGCGAGGGAGAGGGAGAGAGATGTGGGGCGGCGCGTGGCGTCGTCCAGGGCGTCCAGGGCAGCGAGAGGGAGAAGCAGGAGGTGGCGGGAGACGTGACCGCGGGCGAGCGCGCGCGACACGCACAGTGCCAATAGGCATGAGGAAGAAGACAGAGGAGGAGGCGGGCTGGGCTGCCGCTGGGCTGCACAGTAACGGGCTGCATAGGGAAGTAAGCGCTAGGTAGGCTTTATTCCCATTTTGTTTCTTTTTCTAATTTTCTGACATATGTTTTGATTTAATAATAATACTAAACCAATTTATTTTCTTATGCCAATTTTTGTAGGAACTAGTGGTATTATTCCAAAGCTCCTCAACAAATGGCATAATTTTTGGACATATATAATATATATAATATATATATCCAATGCAAATAATTATGCATTAATTCCAAATGCCCAAAATAAATACTTATGAGCTCCTAATAATATTGGTTTGATTTTTATCTCTGTCCAATATTTTCAGAGAGAAACATGAGCTTTTTCTTGGACCCTTTTGGAGCAACTTTTATGTGGGTCATTTCCATAAATGATTCTGAGGGTTTCACAAATCCCCAATTCAAATTTAAATGGAATTTAAACATGATGCACAAATGACTAGCTAGCCTTGAGCATACCAGAACTAGGGATGTGACAACTCGCCCACTTGAAAGAATCTCGTCCCGAGATTCAGGGGTCGACGGAAAGAAAGCGGGGTACTCCAGTCGAAGATGATCTTCTCGCTCCCAAGTAGCTTCTCTCTCTGAATGATGAGACCACTGAACCTTGAGAAACTTGATGTTATGACGTCGAGTGACACGCTCTGCTTGATCAAGAATGCGAACAGGGTACTCTCGATATGTGAGATTATCTTGGAGATCAAGCGTTTCGTGGTCCACTCCGCGGATAGGATCCGAGAAGCAATGCCTGAGTTGAGAGACGTGGAAGACATCATGCACTCTGGAAAGATGTGGGGGTAGTTCCAACTGGTAGGCAACCTCTCCTCGTTTAGCGAGAATGCGAAAGGGACCAATGTAACGAGGAGCCAACTTGCCTTTGATACCAAAATGATGGCTACCCTTCAAAGGAGTAACCCGAAGGTAAGCTTTGTCGCCAACTTCATAAGTCATATCCTTATGATGACGAGCATACTGGCTCTTTTGACGAGACTGGGCTGTTTTCAAATTCTCACGAATGATGCGAACTTGCTCTTCTGCCTCCTGGATCATGTCCGGTCCAAAGAATTGTCTTTCACCGGTTTCTGACCAGTTCAAAGCTGTTCGACATCTTCGTCCATAGACAATCTCAAAAGGAGCTTTCTTGAGACTGGATTGATAGCTATTGTTATAAGCAAACTCGGTGAAAGGAAGGCATTTCTCCCAATCCATACCGAATGAGATAACGCAAGCTCTAAGCATGTCTTCGAGAATTTGGTTGACCCTTTCCACCTGACCACTCGACTGAGGGTGGAAAGCGGTACTGAAGGAAAGATGGGTTCCCATGGCAGTTTGGAAACTCTCCCAGAAATGAGAAGTGAAAAGACTGCCATGGTCTGAATTGATCTCTAGTGGAACACCGTGAAGTGATACTATTTGAGAAATATATAAATAAGCGAGCTGACTAGCGGTGATACTGTCTCGAACAGGTAGGAAGTGTGCCACTTTGGAGAGACGATCAATGACTACGAAGATAGCATTATTCCCTCTCTTGGTCCAGGGAAAGCCGGTGATGAAGTCCATACCAACTTTATCCCATTTCCACTCAGGAATAGCTAAAGGCCGAAGGGTGCCAGCAGGTCTCTGATGCTCTGCCTTAACGCGACGACAAATGTCACAATTAGCAACGAAGTCAGCGATTTCTCTCTTCATCCTAGTCCACCAGAACCTCTGGCGTAGGTCCTGATGCATCTTAGTACTACCGGGATGAATCGTGAGAGGGGATTCATGCGCCTCCTTAAGAATCAATTGCTGCATCTGCTGACTCTTGGGAACCACCAAGCGGTTCCCAAAGTAAACAACACCTTGTTCATCCACAGAGAAACAACCAGCTACTCCCTTGGAGATATTTTTCTTGATTCGGGAGATTCCCGTATCATGCTTCTGGACTTCTATGATATGATCCACAATAGTAGGTTTCACCACCAAGGTAGAAAGGAATCCGTGAGGAGCAATGTGAAGATTAAGCTTACAGAATTCCTCATGGAGAAGTGGTTGACCCTGCTCCAATGTGAGATTGTTGCAATAGGATTTACGGCTTAGCGCATCAGCCATGACATTGGCTTTGCCTAGGGTGTAAGTAATCCCTAGATCATAATCTGAGATTAACTCCAACCAACGTCTTTACCTATGGTTCAGATCTGGTTGTGTGAAGATATACTTGAGACTCTGGTGATCGGTGTAGATCTCGCAACGTTTACCAAGAAGGTAATGTTGCCAGGTCTTGAGTGCATAGACTACGGCTGCAAGATTTAGATCATGTGTAGGATAATTCTCCTCATGTGGATGCAACTGTCGAGATGCATAAGCAATCACATGACGATCCTGCATAAGAATGCAACCTAGTCCCTGTCGTGAGGCGTTGCAGTAGATAACAAAGTCTTTAGTGAAATCCGGTGGCACAAGTATGGGAGCAGAAGTCAGGCGTCTTTTCAGTTCCTGAAAGCTATACTCACACTATGGGGACCACTCAAACTTTTTACCTTTCTTAGTTCCGTGAGGGGTTTGGCCACTTTAGAGAAGTTTTCAACAAAGCGGAGACAATAGTTGGCTAGACCAAGGAAACTCCTAACTTGTTTGACAGATTCAGGTGGAGTCCAAGAACGGCCTTAACTCTCCCGGGATTGACAGCAATGCCCTTACCAGAGATTACGTGGCCTAGGTAGGTCACTTTTGGCAACCAAAATTCACACTTGGAGAACTTGGCATAAAGGCGGTGCTCTCTGAGTTTTTCTAACACAAGTCTAAGATGTTCGGCATGCTCTTCCTCGTTCTTCGAGTAAATAAGAATATCATCGAGGTAAACCACGACGAATTTATCTAAGTACTCCATGAAGATCGAGTTCATCAAGCGGGAGAAAGTGGCTGGGGCGTTTGTTAGACCGAAGGACATGACGGTGTACTCGTACTGACCATAACGAGTGACAAAAGCCCTTTTGGGAATGTCCCCATTTCTGATTTTGATTTGGCGGTAGCCTAACCTCAAATCCATCTTGGAGAAGACTGAGGATCCAGCGAGCTGATCATATAGGTCGTTGATCGTGGGGAGCGGATATTTGTTCTTTATCGTGACCAAATTAATGGGACGATAATCTACAACCATCCGGTCCGTACCATCCTTCTTCTTGACGAAGAGGACGGGGCAAGCCCAAGGAGAAGAACTAGGACGGATGAAACCCTTTTGCAAGGACTCATCAAGTTGTTTCTTAAGCTCGGCTAGTTCTAAGGGTGCCATTTTGTAAGATCTCCTAGAGATTGGAACAGTTCCTGGGACAAGATCTATGACCAACTATACATCTCTGTCAGGTGGAACACCTGGCAGTTCCTCTGGAAAGACATCCAGAAAGTCACGGACTACCGGGATATCTTCAAGGTCTGGAAGAGGGCTGGCATTAAGAGAATAGAGCTGACGCCTTGCAACTCTAGTGGAGATAGTGACTATCTTGCCAGATGGGTGTGTAAGCTGAACGGACCTGGTGCAACAATCAATCTTGGCATAATGAGCTGTCATCGAGTCCATACCCAAGATGATGTTAATATCTATAGACTTGAGGGCTATAAGTGATGCGAGGAATACAAGTCTGTCTACAAGGATTTCGTTACCATGGCTTCCACTAGAACTTTGCCATTTGGATCCAGGAGTTTGAATGACTAGTGGAGAGGGCATATCACAAAATGACATGTTGTGCAAGTTAGCATAGCTTTGAGAAATGAAGGAGTGAGACGCTCCAGTATCGAACAAAACCGATGCTGGATGACAGTTGACAAGAAGTGTACCAAGAACGACATCCGGATCATCATGCGCATTTCTAGCTGAGACGTGATGCACGCGTACACGTTCAATGGGAGCTGACTTGACACTGATCATCTTGCCAGGTGGCTTAACATAGCCAACAGACTTCTCGGGCTGCGGTCGAGCATAACTGGTCTGAGAGCAGTCACGTGCATAGTGTCCTGGCTTCCTGCATGTGAAGCAAGTCCCTGAAGTTGGACGTGGACCCGCACTAACAAGCGGTCTACCAGTAGGCCTAGGTGGAACATACGACTGAGCTGGGGAAGGCACCACATAGGATGCTCTCGGTGTATATCCAGAAGGAAGAGCGGAGTTTGGAACCCAAATCCGACGCTTCTGAGAACTAGCACCGGAGGAAGATCCCAAATCACGGGTGTGCTTACGAGACTCCTCGTAAGTGAGATGGGCTGTCTCTGCATTAATGGCCTTGTTCACAAGAGCTTGGAATGTATCACAATGATGCAGGTGGAGATCACGACGCAACTTGTGGTTGAGAACCTTCCGTAACCTAGCCTGCTTCTTGGCGTCCGTGGACACCTCTTCTGTGGCATAGCGGGCGAGGTTCTCAAACTCTCTACTGTAAGCATCAACGTCCATCTTACTCTGGGTGAAACTACAGAACTCTTCTCTCTTGCGATCAATGAGGGCCTGGGGAATGTGATGTTCGCGAAAAGCCTCAATGAAATCCGTCCAAGTAGGAATCTGGCCAGCTGGAAGCATAGCCCCATAGTTCTGCCACCAAAGACTAGCAGGACCTTCCAGGTGGTATGTGGCATAGGTTACCTTGTCATCTTCAGCTACGTTCGCGAAATGCAGCTTATGAGTGATGCTACAGAGCAAGTCATCTGCATCGAGTGGCTCGATGGAATGATGAAAGGTAGGTGGGTGCAAGCGAATGAAGTCATGAATGGTTACAGACCCTTTGAACTGATGTGCGGTGTTCTCCTCGATACGTGCCAACAAGCGGTTAGACTCACGCTTGTTCCTCTCCATCTCTAACATGAACTCTGTCAACGAAGGCTGGTCGGGAGGATCCTCATTCTTACCATCTTCGTGGTTCTGGCTACGAGCAACAGAACTTCGCTTAACTGATGACATCCTGAGAAACGAAACGAAGGACGGGTCAGCATCAACTATAGACTGTAGAATGTAGGGCAAGGAAATTAGTATCTCTCAAACTCCTAGGGCAATTCCGGCAGCATAACGGCAGTAAAATGCTCAGAATGAGACATCCTGCTAAAATGAGGTAGTAACATACTCAGCATCATTACTCAAAGTTCTGAGATCATACTAAACAGGCCACACCGGAAGTACTCGAAAACTGGAATATGACTCTGATCAACCAATCCTATGGGACTATGGAGTAGTAACACGTGATCCTGATAGACGGAAGAGAAAGCCTAGTTCCTTAACCCCGTAGGAAAGGTCGGATGACTCAGATCAGAAGGACATGAGGTATAAGGAGTAAAAAGAGCCTTACGTTTCTTCCCACAATCAATTCCCTTACATAACTAAAGAATTTCTAGACTCAACTTCGACCAGTTTGGATTGGCAAACCTACAAGCAGTCAGGCTCTGATACCAAAGCTGTCAGGACCCCGATTCTATGCCACATCGATCTAGCATGTAACGCCTCATATCACTTTGCGGCCTCACACACGGTATTCCCACGGGTGTCTCCTTACCATGCCCGGGACCGTTTGCGCCTTTTGGCACACGTATATGATGGTGTCGCTAGCATCCATATGACAATGCACCCGGGCTGACATGGCTAGTCGTGAACCCAAAGTCGCACTAACTTACAGGGACAGACATACATGACCCGACATCGAACGTGTCGGTCATCAGCGAGTGAATCCAGGCTGTAGCAACTGGGCTAGCAGGACTCTGGTAAACCGGGCTGTAGCAAGCTAACAGGACTCCGGTAGACACCGCGTGACATTTCCCCGAAGGGACAGACACAGGAACGAAGAAGGACACATGCCGGCCAGCCTAAGTGTTCCGGAGCAGTAGCAAGCTACCATGGCTCAGTGGAAGCACTAGGAGACATTTCCCGGTAAGAGCGGCTACTAAGGATAAACAACTAGATAGTCAGATCCCACACATAGCAATACACATTACACGTACGCATAACATGCAAGTATGTGATGTATAACATGGCATCACAGCATAACTCAACAACTCATATAGATAAGGCTCAAAGAGCCATCATAGCATTAATACAAGCAGGGGTCACATGACCCAACATTCAGAGCAAGCAAGCAACAAGCGGAAGCATTACATGTCTGAGTACAGACATCTATAAATGAAAAAGGCTGAAGATCCTGACTAACTACAATATCCGATCAAGATCGTAGCTGAGGTACAAGCTACTTCTCGAAGTCCACGAGAATACTAGTAAGACCGAAGTCTCCGCTGCAAAAACATAAATAAAGCAACATGAGTACAAAGGTACTCAGCAAGACTTACATCAGATCCTATCATACATGCACTTGTATCAAGAGGGTAATGTGGGGTTTAGTTGCAGCAAGCCAGCTTTGACTCTGTGGCTATCCTGTTCTACGACTACTAGAACTTCTTTGAGGTGATATGGCGCACACGAGTCCACTAATCACCACACAATACACTACTATGGATTCATCCCCGTCTCCATACGAGAAGGCCATCCATAGCACTCACACTTGTCTTGAGCATTTTACAGTATCCACTTCAGGTTGTGTATGTACCACGTAAGCATCCAAGAAGTCCATAACCGCGGACCCGGCTATTCGAATAGATCATGTTAACCCTGTAGGGGTGTACTTCTTCACACACGCTCTCGCCACTTACCACCATGTACACGTCATGTATCTCGGCAACCTTCAAGCGGAAGCCTGGCGAGGGAGTCGGCCACAACCTGACTAACCACACAAGACTCTAGTCCAGGTTTATCGCCTATTCGGGTTCCATCCGCAAGGAGATCCGGCCAGGGTGTCGCTCACGGCCCCAAATGATGTGAGTAGGCTTCCCAAGCCCACCATCCGGGTGCCACTTGGTACACCGTGCCACTGTGCCTAGTCTGTCCCAAGCCCACCTGGCCGGGTGCCACTTGGTAGACTACTAACAGTACCTACAAACAACAGAAACTAGTCGCGACTCCTGGACAGAGACCAAGTTGGTTAATAAGTCGAGAGGGGCCGAGTTCCCGGAACACCTTATCGAATCATTAGACAACATACATAGAACTCAGTGCCTAAGGACGGTTCTAGTAAGACAACCCACCATGTACTCCTACATGGCCTCTCACCGCTACCTTTACCAAAACGTGTTCACACACTTCACTCTCAGCATCAGAACATAGAGCAGCACTGTACTCCAATTCATTCCCAATGAATCAGACCTGACACACTCGAAGCAATAGCAGGCATGGCATGGTAGGACCACAACAATGGCTTCAATCAACTCCTACACATGCTAGTGGGTTTCAACTATTTACTTTGGCAATGACAGGTCATGCAAACGAATGGGTTCAACTACCACAGCACAATGTAGCAGTTGAAACGTTGTTGTCTTAATGCAATAACTGAGAGCAGGAGCGAGAGAGTAGGATTGTATCAGAATGAACAAGGGGGTTTGCTTGCCTGGTAGATCAACAAGGAAGGCACTGCTCCTCAGACAGGTACTCTGGAACGGACTCCGGAGCAGGACCTATCGAGAAGGAACAGTGTCAGCAATCAATACACAAACATATGCAACAATATGATGCATGAACATGGCAAGTAGATGTGATGTTGTTGAGCTAATGCAACTAGTATTCAAATTGAATGAAGTCCATTTGAATCAAGGGTTCAAAAGCAACTCCAAATTAAGCTCTTATATATGCCATTTTAGTGTTTCACTTATACTGTAGGTATAAGTTGGTCTGTCATGCATGAAACTAGAACAAATGTATAGATTGCATTTTTATGATAATTTTTCATATATAAATTATTTCAATCTGAGCTACGGTTGAATTTCTTTGATTTTTTGAAGTTTGAATCATTTTCTGGAATTTCCTGATTAATTTAAATCCTGAAAAGATTTAACTGCGTCAGCATTGCATCATGCTTGAATCACCAAGTCAACAGCGCTGACTGGGTCAAACCTGACGTGTGGGGTCCACACGTCAGCGTCTCATAGTTAAACGGAGGTTTTTTACTAATCTAATTAAAATTACTAGCGCTGGGCCCACTGTTAGTGTCAGGGGGGTTAGTTAACGGTGATTAGCCTTAAGCTAATCACCTGACCCACGGGGCCCACCTGACGGGCCGGCGAGGTCAAAGGGTCAAACCCCACCGGTGTTTAGCCGCCGGCGAGGCCGAACACAGCGGAGGGGCTTGAGATCGCATCTCCGGCGTCCAAATGGCTCGCGGAGACCACTGGCGAGGAGCCAACGCTCGTCCGCGTCATCTGGAGCAAGTGGGAGAGGCAGGGACGGCCGGAGCTCGCTAGAGCGGAGCTCGGGGTGGCAGCCGGAGTTCGGCCGAGTGTGCGCGGGTGCTGCGGAGCACGGCAGGAGCTGCGGGCCGCGGCGTTGGACTCCTGGGAGGCTGCTGAGCACGGTGGCAGGTGCAGGCGCGGGCTGTGGTGGCTCTGGCCAGGACGTGGAGGTACCACGGCGGCACGACCGCTCGGGTCCGGCGGCTAGCATGGCTACGGCACGAAATCGAACGCGGGGAAGGAGGGGAAGCGGAGGAGAGCTCATGGTGGTCTCGATGGCGTCATCAGTGAGCTCGGGGAAGGCCGGACAGCGGCATGGCGGCGAGGACGATCTCCGGCGGCCGGAGGCGAAGATGGTGATGTTGACGGCGTTCCAGGGCTTCCCGCGTCGCGTGGCTCGACGGAGAGGTGGACGACGACGAGGCGGAGCTTCTGAGCTGGTCGGAGAGCTGAGGGGGAGGCGGTGGCTACAGTAATGGCGATCGGCGGTGATGGCAGTGTTCGGGCGGTCTCGCAGGAGAGAACCAGGGGAGGAGGGAGAGCGAGGGAGAGGGAGAGAGATGCGGGACGGCGCGTGGCGTCGTCCAGGGCGGTGAGAGGGACAAGCAAGAGCTCGCGGGAGACGTGGTCGCGGGCGAGCGCACGCGCGACACGCATAGTGCCAGTAGGCATGAGGAGGAAGACAGAGGAGGAGGCGGGCTGGGCTGCCGCTGGGCTGCTGCTGGGCTGCACAGTAACGGGCTGCACAGGGAGGTAAGCGCTAGGTAGGCTTTATTCCCATTTTGTTTCTTTTTCTAATTTTCTGACATATGTTTTGATTTAATAATAATACTAAACCAATTTATTTTCTTATGCCAATTTTTGTAGGAACTAGTGGTATAATTCCAGAGCTCCTCAACAAATGGCATAATTTTTGGACATATATAATATATATAATCTATAGATATCCAATGCAAATAATTATGCATTAATTCCAAATGCCCAAAATAAATACTTATGAGCTCCTAATAATATTGGTTTGATTTTTATCTCTGTCCAATATTTTCAGAGAGAAACATGAGCATTTTCTTGGACCCTTTTGGAGCAATTTTTATTTGGGTCATTTCCAGAAATGATTCTGAGGGTTTCACAAATCCCCAATTCAAATTTAAATGGAATTTAAACATGATGCACAAATGACTAGCTAGCCTTGAGCATACCAGAACTAGGGATGTGACACTTCAATAGTCCGGATGATGTATATAGTCCGGCTGTCCGAATACCCCCTAATCCAGGACTCCCTCAGCCGTCAAGTTCATCAAGGGAATTGTGAGCCGGTTTAGGGTCTGCAATTGCATCATCACCGACAACGACTCGCAGTTCACTAGCAACCTTTTCAAAACATACTGTGCTATCCTTGGAACGCAGATCTGCTACGCCTCAGTAGCGCACCCACGAATCAATGGACATGTTGAGAGGGCCAATGCGGAAGTCCTGAGGGGCCTCAAGACCCGGACCTTCAAGAAGAAGCTCGAGGCCTGCGGCAAGGGCTGGCTCGATGAGCTGCAGTCCGTGTTGTGGTCCGTCCGCACCACCGCGACCAAGCCAACAGGAGAAATGCCGTTCTTCCTCATCTACGGAGCACTCCCTCACGAGGTCAAGCATCACTCCACGCGGGTCCTGGCGTTTGATGAGACGCAGCAGGATGCCACGCGGAGGATGGATCTCGTGCCGGGGGGAGGAACGCCGCTATCAGGCCTCGCTCCGAGCAGCGAGGTACCAGCAGGCGCTGTGGCGGTATCACTACTGCAGCTTCTGCTCCAGGACGTTAGAGGTGGGCGATCTCGTCCTGAGGTGGGTGCTCTCCAGGGAGGGGCTGCACAAGCTATCTCCCATGTGGGAGGGCCCGTTTAGGATTGCCCATGTCTCAAGGCCTGGCGCCGCGCGCCTAGAGACACAGGACGGGGTCCCCATCCAAAACGCCTGGAACACCCAGCACCTCCGGAAGTTCTACCACTGAAGAAAGGCTCTAGCCTGTGTATCAAGGCTCCGGCCTATGAAGGTCTCCACTCGTGACTCTCTCACGTAATAATGAGTGGGGTTGTACACGCCTCGCAGTCTCCTGAGAGCCGTCCTGGGGCCTCATGGGGGCTCCCTCCCACGTCCTAGTGGCAGCACTTAGCTCCCCGCTGGTGAGAAGACTAGATTAGGTGCCGGACGTGGCTGTTCATTTGCTTTCTGAAGTTGCTTGTAGTTTTTTAGTAATCTTTCAATGGATTTGGTATTCTCGAACTCTGGCTCCTCGAGTTGCTTTCTTTCCGAGTTTTTTCTTCCTAAGGGCGTGAAGGAGGCGGCAGTCGCCCGTCATTTCCTCTCGCGCACCTAGCGCGTGGGGCTAGGCAGGTGTGTGCTCCTCAGGCACGCCTTCACGCGCGCGCACCGCGCCGAACCCTTGTGTTTCGGCCTCGTCCTCACGAGGAGCCCTCGATCAAGCTCACAGGCACCAGCACCCCTCATATCCGTGCCTCTCAGGCATCATGATGCGGTGTGTCAAGCTCAAGCTAATCTATGACAGGGGGCTCACGTAAGAGGGAGTGAGCCACTCGACAACTTTTTCTTTTTCTTTGAGAGCAGCCCTGCAGCTGCTCCGCAGTAGCTCTCGAGACCCCACTGCAAGGGTGTCAAGTGCCTGAGGCCAAGCCTCGCGAGGCGGCGAACTGTTATGTACATACCAAGCTAGGTCATCCTACCCTTGCATACCCAGATCACAAACATTACGACACAACATTAAGGCAACAAGCATAGCATAAGGGCATAACTGCCATGATTCATTACACACCCCAGCGGGGTACACCATCTTCTTTTTTCGAATTACAGGATAAAGGAAAAGCTAAACAAGGGGCACTCGAAAGCGTGCGAACCCTGCACCAGCACCGCATCCTCAAGCAGCGCCTCAAGGTGTTGGCCTTGAGCCCAAGTTCGCCAGCCCCCAGCCTCATGCTGGGCTCCTCTCCAGCTTCACTAGGGCACCGCAGAGGCCGATCATAGCCACGCTGCTCGAGCTCTCGCCCGAGGAAGAGCTGCCGTAGCGGGAGGCGGAGCGCGCGCTGTCGAGACCAAGCTCGCCCTCGCCACCATCGTTGTCGCCGCCATCCTCTGGTCAGCACCCCACGCGGTGGCCGTCCTCCCTGAACACCCTCACCTAGAGGGTCGCCAGGCCGTCATACTTGAAGTGGAGGGTGCACCTTCCGCCCAGGCTACGCCCGTGGGCGAAGGACTGCCAGCCGCGGGACATGACCACGCTGCCGGAGGTGGTAACGTCGGTACCAACCCATGAAGCTCTGCTGCAGCACCCGTCAGCCTGCAGCCAGAGGCCATTGAGCCCCGAAGAAGAAGCTCGCCAGAGAAGAAGTGTGCGAGCCGGAGTGAGGTGCCAGCCGGGCTTTCCGACCACACCACGAACTCAGGGAGCACATCCAGCAAGGAAAAGCGCGGCCGAGGCGGGCACACGATCACAACGCGCCTCCCTTCAACATGGGGGCTGCTTCGAAACCAGTGCCCTCACCGCGGGAAGAGGTGCCATTGCGGGCGCCTAAGCAATGCTGCCTCTGGGGAGCGCACGCCCGCACCCCCTGGAAGTTGACGGAGGGACCGCAGGGTGCTTGCGGGGATGGCCACGGCCCCTCATGGGAGGAGGAGAGGCAGGCCCCTCCTTGGAGGCCTTCCCCTTCTCGACTGCCGAAAACCTCTTCGGCGATGCCATGGAGGTGAGATGGAGAAGAAGAGAAGCAGACGGGAGCAAGACGAAAGAGAGAAGGGTAGGGGCTCCGGCAGCCCGCGCATTTATAGCCGGGAGAAGGTAAATCGTCGGCCTCCCACAATCTCCAGTAATGATGATTCTCTCTACATGCAACATGCAGTTGTCAAGTCGAGCAGTTGCCGAGACAACATGGGGAAGTGGAGTCGTCCACGTGCCATCAATCGCCACACGTCATCAAGGCCGCAGGCGGTTAAGGCTCGCGGAGCTCCGCACTTGCCCTTTGGCTTTGCCTGGAAGCCAAGTCCGACCGCGCCTTGGGCCCGGGGGCTACTATCGGCGTCCTAGATTCGGGGGTATCCAGCCCTGCCTGTGTGCGGCCCACCACGTGGCTTCATCGACGGCCTAGTACAGCCCGTCTTCAAAACCAACACTGCAAGACCCTCGCGAGGGGCCAAGCCTCCCGAGGTGGGCAACGCCAAGACCCCCGAAAGAATTGGCCTCCTCAGGAGGGCTCCTGAGGGGCAGAGAGTTCTAGGCAATGTTGCCTCACGAGGCTCAGCTGACATGAGCCATGACGACCAAGGCCAGGCGGGCGCTAAGCGGGCGTAGAGCGCAGGTTTGCTCTTCGGTGAAAAGGGAGGCAAGCCACAGGTGCGGAGTCCCAAGGAATCAGCCAAATGTTTCCATTCCGCTGCAACAAGACCAAGACCGCCAGGACGGCAGGACGGAGGTCATCGACGTGCCCACCACAGCATCACAACCAGAGACTTTTCGCAGGCAAAGACCACTTTTGTCAGGATAGACTGTACTACTTGCCCCCTTTCAAATCCGGCTGTTGTGGGATCCTTTCCCTCTCATATTTGGGGAGGGGACCAAGGCCAGTATAAATAGGACTAGCCACTGCCATAGAAGGGGACGAGAGAAGAACATGTAACATACACCACACCAGCTTAAGAACACCTCACCTCCTGAGGCTTGTTCATCCACTGTACCAGTTCATCCATAGCCTTCAAGGCAATCCACCACACCACACTGGATTAGGGTATTACACTACAACGGTGGCCTAAACCAGTATAAATCGCTGTGTCTTTGTGTCTCTTTGAGCTCAACGCGCTAGGCTTAGGAGGATCGCGAGTAGGCAGGCTAGGCAGGTTGAGATCTCCGCCCGCAAGAGTTCAAACCTTTCAAGGGCTTGCGGATCCCTAAATCCGACAGTATCTATCACAGGCACACCATCTCCACATTGCCCTTCCGCCACAACACACATATGGAGAAATACACGTGTTCTCTCTAAGTCACACACACAGAATCAGTATTAAAAAAACTAGGGCGCACCTAAAACGTCGAAATCCAAATAAGCACGAACCGAAGCTAAATTCAAATATATGGAAATGTTGTCGTGAAGAACTTTTCCGGGAAAAAAGTAGAGTAATATTCAGGGATTGTTTTCATAGACACAAAAAGGTTTGATGGATGTCCTTCGAGCGCGACACGATGACACACCGTTCGATCGACCGCGCGGCCGTGGTGCACGCGCTTCCATAGGATTTCATATCGATGTTGTGCTAACTAATATGGTAGTATAAGTGCTGCCTCAGTCTAATGTTTACGTGTACTAGTACGATGTTCTTTTAAGTTTGACCAACCCTGTATAAAACTAAACTAAGCTCCCATACATGCACTCATCAATATGCCACCGCCGCCGTTGCGCATGCCAGCGCTCGCCTGCTCTGGTTGACCATTTCTTCTCGCTCATCACAGTCGTGTTCCCGCCATCCTTGTGCCGTGAAGCAGAAGGCTCGCCCGCTCACGTTATTTGCAGTCCCTTCTCGCGATGCTGCCACGTTGCCAAGCACGCGAGCAGCTGGTGGAGCCGTGTCTATGCCCGCAGTGTAAATTGAGGAGGACGAGCCTGTCCTCCAGGACGCCGGTGGGGAGGAGATAGCATGCCTGAGGGAGTCCCAGATTAGGGGGTGTCCGGATAGCCGAACTATCACCTTTGGCCGGACTCCTGGACTATGAAGATACAAGATTGAAGACTCTGTCTCGTGTCCGGATGGGACTTTCCTTGGCGTGGAAGGAAAGCTTGGCGATACAGATATGTAGATCTCCTACCATTGTAACCGACTCTGTGTAACCCTAACCCTCTTCGGTGCCTATATAAACCGGAGGGTTTTAGTCCGTAGGACGAACAACAATCATACCATAGGCTAGCTTCTAGGGTTTAGCCTCTCTGATCTCGTGGTAGTCTACTCTTGTACTACTCATATGATCAATATTAATCAAGCAGGAGTAGGGTTTTACCTCCATAGAGAGGGCCCGAACCTGGGTAAAAATATCATGTCCCTTGTCTCCTGTTACCATCCACCTAGACGCACAGTTTGGGACCCCCTAACCAAGATCTGCCGGTTTTGACACCGACATTAGTGCTTTCATTGAGAGTTCCTCTGTACCGTTGCCGTCAGGAAGGATGCCTCATCCCGTCTTTAAAGACGACACTGTTGCTAAAAGAGCTTTGGCTATCGGCCAAACTCTCTGGCTAGGCGATTTCCTTATGACCGCCCGTTTGGCCGCCGCGCCGACGATGACTTCTCGGGTCATCGAAAGCAATCTTCACGTTAACTCGGAACTCGCCGAGCAGTTAGATCCGATGGAGCTCTCTTCCTTAAATGAGCTCTTGGATCGCTTCGCTGCCCTGGGAGTCGCTACAGACTACGATCAGATTGGGCCTAAACCCGATCTGAGAGAGATTAACTCTCCCCAGGTTACCCACCACGTTGCTGTGGTAGAGGAACAATACGGCGACCCTTCTTCTATCTTAAGGACTAGCTATGTCCGGATTCCCGATCCCTCCATGCCGGATTCCCGCGGAGGGGAGGACGTCACTCAAGCCCTGAAATTAAAGTCAGGCAGCGGGCTAGATTCATTGGACAATATATAAGAACCCAAGCTTCCATGTTCGGAAACTTCTTGGCCCCTAAGTCTTAGATTGGACGGGGTTCCAAATTTAATTCCACCCGCCCACCCAAACATAAGCGATCTATCCCAAATCCGGCAAGAGCCCGCAGAAACACTACACCATTACTTGGCCAGATTCCTCCTGGTCATGAACAGGATAAAGGATTGCCATGAGGAGGACAAAATTTCATTCTTCTGCAATAATTGCATGGACAAGGGAATCCTCAACGCCGTAAGTCGTCGTGAAATTACACGCTTCACTGACTTGGCGTCCATAGTACGAAAGTACTGTGCGATGGAAAGCGCCTAGAAAACCAAAATCAATTTTTGGGACAATCCGGCCCTGAATACAACCCCAGTCCAAAATAAAAGGGTGCATTATTGCCAGGCTCCTGGGTTAAATACCAAAAAGCAAAAAACCTCTATAGGTAATGGAACCGTACTGGAGGGATGGCTCAATGGACCCTGCAAAATTCATAGTACAGAGGGAGCCACTCCAACTCATAGCCTTAGAGCATGTTGGATACTACGGCAGGTGGCCAAAAGTGGCGAAGAGCTTCTAACTCCAGAGCACCAGCCCAAGGATACCAGTACGCTATTAGCAGTCTTCGAGACTTTCGTATCAAATAATATGAGGAAACGAACACTCCGCAGCCTTGCCCAAGTCTAGCAAGTAGCAACAATAAACCCATGGAGTGACACGGCTATTAACTTTAATGCCAGTGACGAACCTAAATTCCGAACAGCCCGAGCACCAGCCGCATTGGTCCTTAGTCCAATAGTGGACGACTTTCGCCTTACCAAGGTACTCAGGGACGGTGGCAGCGGATTGAACCTCATTTACGAGGAAACCCTCTGAAAAATGGAAATAGACTGGAGCCGCATTGAGCGAAGCAGCACAACCTTTAGAGGAAATAATAATCCCTAGTCGGGAAGCATGCTGTACAGGAAAAATCACACTGGATGTGGTGTTCGGCACGCCGGATAATTACAGGTCCGAGGAGGTCATGTTCCAAGTGGCCCCGTTCAGCAGCGGATATCACGCTCTATTAGGGCGAGAGGCATTCACAATTTTTCAAGCTATACCCCATTACGGGTACATGAAGCTCAAAATGCCTGGGCCCAACGGAATCATCACTCTTGCTAGTGACCCGGACATAGCACTCCGCGCCGAAAATAAGACAGCCGCACTGGCCCTGGAGGCACTATCTGAAGCCCTAGCGTCCGAGGAACTCACTACGCTGCGCTCCACGGTGAATAGGCACGATGTGATACTCGATAAGAGATCCAAGTCCACCTCCTTTAAACGAGCGGACGAAATAGTCAAATTCCAAGTCCATCCAACGGACCCTACAATAACGGCCTCCATCGGGGCACAATTAAATACTGATGTAGACGCCGCACTATGAGAATTCCTACGCGAAAATTGGGGCATTTTTGCCTGGCACCCTTCAGACATGCCAGGAATCCCACGCCGGCTGGCCGAGCATAGCCTAAACATCCTAAAAGGATTCAAGCCAGTCAAAGAGGCTCTTCGGCGTTTCTCCGAACCCAAGAGACAGTCCATGGGAGAGGAGCTAGCTAAATTATTGGAGGCTGGATTCATCAGAGATATAAAACATCCGGACTGGCTAGCAAACCTGGTGATGGTACCAAAGAAGGACAAATCCTGGTGCCTGTGCATCGATTTTAAGGATCTCAACAAGGCCTGCCCAAAGGATCCCTTCCCACTCCCCCGCATCGATCAAATTATCGACGCTACCGCAGGAAACGATTCATTGTGTTTCCTCGATGCATACTCCGGCTACCACCAAATTAAAATGGCAGAGCCTGACCAGGCCGCAACGGCATTCATCACCCCATACGGCCCATTCTGCTTCAACACAATGCCCTTTGGGCTCAAAAACGCCGGCGCAACATATCAGTGCATGATTCAGACATGTCGGGCAAACCAGATCGGCAAAATAGTGGAGGCATACGTAGACGATGTGGTCGTCAAAACCAAGCACATCGAAACTCTAGTAGACCATTTGAGGCTCGCGTTCGATAATCTCCGAACATATGACATTAAGCTTAACCTGGAAAAATGTGTTTTCGGCGTACCAGCCGGAAAGCTCTTGGGCTTCATTGAGGAATTGAAGCAAACCCAGCCACGATCCGAGCTCTGTCACAATTGGATATCCCAAAGGACCTCAAACAAATACAAAAATTGACAGGATGCGTGGCGGCTCTAAGCCGCTTTATCTCCCGTTTAGTAGAAAAGGCATTACCCTTTATCGCCTCCTTCGACGCACCGAACACTACGAGTGGACGGATGCCGCCACGGCCGGACTCGAAGAAATAAAAGCCATATTGGCAACAATCCCGGTCCTGGCCGCGCCCAACATGGGCGAACCAATGCTATTATATATCGCGGCAACTCATCAAGTTGTGAGCGCGGTGCTCGTTGTCGAACGAGAAACAGACAGACACAAGTTCCCCCTTCAAAAACCAATTTACTACGTGTCCACTGTCCTAACTCTATGCAAGTCACGGTACCCGCATTATCAGAAGATAGCGTACGCGGTGTTCATGGCATCCCGGAAGCTGCGACACTACTTTCAAGAGTGTTCGATAACAGTAGCCTCCGAAGTACCTCTTAATGACATTATAAACAACCGCAACGCGACGGGCCAGATTGCCAAATGGGCCATTGAGCTCCTCCCATTCGACATAACCTATAAGCCACGGCGAGCTATAAAGTCGCAAGTTTTGGCCAACTTCGTCGCCGAATGGACTGAAGCCGAACTCCCTAAAGAGTACGGCGCATATTCCAACTGGATCATGCACTTCGACGGCTCCAAAATGTTGGCTGGTCTAGGGGCTGGCGTCGTTCTGACGTCCCCAATCTGGAGACACGGTTCAATACGTACTCCAGATAATGTATACGGACTCCAACAACGCAGCCGAATACGAGGCCCTTCTACATGGCCTTCGGATGGCAGTCTCCATGGGCATTCAACGCCTAGAGGTGCACGGGGATTCGAACCTCGCGATATCCCAAATAAATGGAGACTTCGATGCCAAGGATCCGAAAATGGCAGCTTATCACAACGCTGTCATAAAAATGTCGTCTCGGTTTGAGGGGCTCGAATTTCACCATATAGCCCGGGATAACAACCAGGCAGCAGACGTATTGGCACGCATTGGCGCAAAGCGCGATGCCGTCCCTCCCAACATCTTCCCAGAGAGGCTGTTCAAGCCATCCGTACTATGGGAGGGGGAATCCGGAAATAACAACCCGGACCCAACCGCTCTGCCCAACACCGAACATTTTGACACAATCGGCGGTTCTGCCAACGAAGTAACATCCTCAGCCCACGTAATAATGGCAGTCATTGCCCCGTGGACGGAACCATTCCTAGCCTACCTAACTAGGCAGGAACTTCCCGAGGACCAAAACAAGGCCCGCTGCATAATGCGGTGATCTAAAGCCTATAAGGTCCATGAGGGAGAGCTTTACAAGAAAAGCATGACCGGAGTCCTTCAAAGGTGTATCTCCGAAGAGAAAGGGCGGAATCTTCTGGCTGATATTCATGCCGGACTCGGCGGGCACCACGCCGCAGCCCGGGCCCTTGTAGGCAAGGCCTTCCGTACAGGATTTTATTGGCTGACGGCCCGGGCAGATGCTCAGGACTTAGTCCAACGATGCGTCGGTTGCTAGCTCTTTGCTAATCAAAGCCACATGCCACCCACCGCCCTCAAAACTATACCCATAACCTGGCCCTTCGCGGTCTGGGGGCTTGACATGGTTAGACCCCTTAAAGGAGGAACCCACAAGCAAAAATACCTAATGGTCATGGTGGATAAATTCTCCAAATGGATAGAGGCCAAACCTATTAAGACGGCCGAATCCGGACCGGTGATAGACTTCATATCAGGGGTCGTACACCGTTACGGCGTCCCCCATAGCATCATCACTGATAACGGCACGAACTTTATGGCCGACGAGCTCAAACTCTGGTGCAAAAACATGGGCATCAAGCTCGACTATGCTTCAGTCTATCACCCTCAAACTAACAGTCAAGTCGAGCGAGCAAATGGTCTAATCATAAGGGGCATCAAACCTAGATTAGTGCGGTCCCTCAAGGAATCTAACACGCACTGGGTAGACGAGCTCGACTCTGTACTCTGGGGGTTGCGGACCACTCCGGATCGCACCACCGGATTTACACCATTCTTTATGGTATACGGCGCAGAGGCAGTTCTGCCCTGCGACATAATTCATGACTCACCTCGCGTGCGCATGTACGAAGAAAGAGAAGCCGAGCTCGATCGGCAGGACAGTTTGGACGCATTGGAGGAGGAGCGTGGCGTGGCAAAAGCCCGTTCCGCATTGTATCACAGCAAGCTCAAAGATATCAAAGCAGAGAAGTACGGGCCAAAACTTACAATGTTGGTGAGATAGTTCTACGCCTACCGGACAAGAAAAAGGAAAAACTCAAGCCCAAATGGGAAGGTCCCTTTATCATCGACCAAGTCCTGACCGGTGGAGCGTACCGTCTGCGAGATGCATCGGATAACCGACTCGAGTTGAACCCATGGAACGCAGCCCATCTCCGAAGATTCTATGCCTAGCGCTGGATTCTGAGTTCGTCTCCTTCCTCCGTCTATATTTTACATATTAGCTGTCTTCTGTTTCTCTCCTTCTCCCTCCTTTTCTATTACAGCCTTTGAAAGCTTGTTTGCGCATTGTTCGCACACACTTGACGCGCTATCCGCGCTCATTATACCTGGGGGCTTCTTTAACAGAAGCTTATTTATTCGGGCTTCATGCCCAACACATGTGTCACACTTCTGCATGTACCTTTTAATCACCATTATATGCATCGATATGACTTAAGTTTTGGCCAAGATGGGTTGCCTGGCTCCTGTGCTTACCCCTACGTTCCCGATTGTTCGGCTAGGCGGTAAAGGGAGCACCTCTGTGATTGTTACTGCCGGGTCAGCCGGATGTGTACCTCAGACTGGGTGAAGCCGAAAACTAGCGTTCTTAAGGGAATATTCGGTCGGTGAACTAAAATACGATTTCTCACCTATTTATTCATCTGCCCCCAGATGTTTTTCTGCTTTTTTTGCAGTCCGGACATGCACTTTAGGGCATGCCTCCCAGGGAAAGGAACCCCTAACGGAACTATTCTCCCTGGAAGATGTTTCTTACTAACCATGTAATATAACATAACTAGTTGGGCACTTGTCTGATAAAGCACTAATGACCCCTACGCCTAGTCTCCATGCATGCCCCGGTTCTTATATAACCGCGAGGGTATTCGGACACACTCCAGACTATCGGGTCCCGAGGTTTAAGCGAAAAGGTCCGGCATGACAAACGATCTACAATCCGGCTAGAGGGCATTTTACATGTCATCTTAAATTACATAGTCAACTTGACTAGGCATATTCCTCTTCAATGCCATCCAACAGGTTGTCTTGTTTACAGTACTGTTGGGAATACCTTGCGGCCAATTCTACTTGGCCGTACACTAAGCTCACAGGGATCTCCTTCGCATCGGGCCCCACAGGTCTGACCTTGGCCATGTGGTTTGGGTCAGCCTTCGTGTACCGCGTCTTCACCATGGCCCAGGCCTCCCTGGCGCCTGACGGCAGGCCGATATATTCCATAATCGGAAGCGCCGCCGCGCTCCCTGAAGCCTCTCTACAAGCTCTCCAAGGCCTTCGGGCAGGGAGACAGATGGCCACAAGGCCTGGGCGATGCCTTTCATCACCTGCCGAACTCGTTCGTGCAGTTGCAAGAGCTCGGGAAGAAGGTCACCCGTAGAACCGGGCATTTCCTCTGCAGGACGGCCTGTGAGCATACCTACAGACATAACTCTGTTAGTCGACTTTCTCACCGAACTCTTTTTCAAAGTTCGTTCAAGCACTTACTAAAAATGCCACGTCGAAGCCGCCGATTCTCCTTAACGGAGTCAGAAAGCTGGGCACGAACATCCTTTAGTTCCTCAACCAGCCGGGTGTTGGCATCTTGGAGATTATTTTTCTCTTGCCTCACCCTTGTAAGCACATTCTCGCCGGCCTTTAACCGGCACATGAGCTGTTGCTTGTCCGGATCTATCGCGGCGCCATCTGCAATATTATTGTCAGACTTATACACACGCCGCACTTCACAAATTACTTATCTTTTGAAGCATATATTACCAGAGGGGGTCTCTTTGGCTTCCCTGCTGCGGCTAGTGCGGCCTCAAGTTGGGCTTTGCACTCCTCCAGCTCCTGTGACAGTTGGGTATTCTTTTTTGTAAGATCCTGCACAATAAGTGATCATTAAATCAGTTATTCTAACTATTTCAAGTCTCGGGGGCTACTGGCATATATAACTGTCAAATTTTGAGCAGCATGGAGGTGCGCATCTCCCGAATTAAAGGCATCCAATGCCTCTGGGGAGAAACATGCGTCACGAAGAACTGTCCGGCGACGCCTGTGATTCATGGAACTCTCCACCTCGGAATTGGTGGTAAATGACCTATCGGCATCCTCTGTCGGAGGAGCATCCGACGCACACCTCGTGTTCGCCTCCGCTTCTGGACCTGGCTTTGGAGCCTGGCGAGCGGAGGATTGATTGGCAACCTCTCCGGATACAGTCCGGCGAGCGCTCTTGTCCTGAGAAAGCATGAGCGTTAGTATGCCTCCCGGGAATAAAGCCTGGGAGTAAGGTGACACACCATACCATTGCGCCGGAGTTTCGATCCGGACCGCACTTCTTTTTAGCCTGCTGGGCCGTGCTACCCCTTGTTGGCTAGCCGCCGTGGGCTCGGCCTTCCGCCTCAAGGGCGCCCCCTGCGAAACGCCATCGGTATACGGTGATCAAAAATAAGCACGGATGGGTCATTTTCAAAGTATTGGGACTTTGGTCTCAATTACCTGTGAGGCTGGAAGTATTCCGGGGTAATCGACCGTAATGGCGACCAAGGCATTATCGATGCTCAGTTGGTGAAATACCCCATCAATGAGCTCCACCGGTATGTCCGGATCCTCTTGGGAGGCCGGATCGAGGAACCGTTCCGGATCCTCGGGTTGTGGAGGCGGGCTGTTTATATCCCTTACGGCCTGGCGTAGTTCCTGCATCGAAATCGCAAAATGAGATACTTGACTATGGGAATATGGATCGGATGGGCAAAAAGAAATGTCCGCTTACCCAGCTTGGAGGATTGTACATAGAAAATCCGTCCTTTGGATTGACGCGGAGAAATTCCTCCTCTTCTCCTTTGTACAATGCGGACAAGATCTTCGTCAGATCGGCGACCGATCCTGGCCCCTTACGGCCGCAGTGGGTGGCATCATCCTCCCTGTTGAAGTCCCACATGGGGTGGCCCCTATACTGGAGCGGCTGCACCCCCCGCATAATGCATGTGGCCATGACCCCGATCATGGTCAGTCCGTAATGAGCTAACAACCTTATTCGGCTCATCAGGCAAAGGATGTCCCTGTCATTTTCCTTCTGAGGGCTTCGTGTACGCCAGCTTAGGCGTTTCTTCAAAGGAGCGTTATTGAACTCAGGGAGGCCGATCCGAACAGGGTCCGGCAGGGGGACATCTTCTATATAAAACCATTCCGAAGGCCAGTCTTCGGATGCCTTCTTCGGGGTTCCGGATAGATATCCGGTCCCAGCGATGCGCCATAGTTTGGCTCCGCCCACTTGATATATTGACCCCTCTTGAGAACGGCGCACAAGGCAGAACAACTTCTTCCACAGCGCAAAATGAGCCTCGATGCCCAAAAACAGCTCGCAAAGGGCCACGAAGCCCGCGATATGCAAAATGGAGGCAGGCGTAAGGTTGTGCAACTGGAGGCCGTAGAACTCTAGGAGCCCCCGGAGAAACGGATGAATTGGAAATCCGAGCCCTCTTATCAAATAAGAGATAAGGCATACCCGCTCTCCTTTGGAGGGGCTGGGGACGCTCTCCGCTTGCTTTCTGCCCTTATAGGTGGCGAGTCCGGCTCGAACCGGAACCATGAAGGTTGGGGGAAGAAATCCCTTGGTTTGGAGCGTCACTAACTCGCTGTACGGGACGGAGCATCTCTCCCAATCTCCAGGTCGAGGGCTGGGAGGGCGAGAGTAGGAGCTGCATCGACTGTCCATGATGGAATGGATTTCTGTCAGATGCTCTCTGATGAATGCTCGCGAAGGGAGGATGGTGTGATTCGGATCTAGATCTTCGTCTCTTTTATAGGCAACTCATTTGCGCAGTTAGTGGGGTAAATGTAAAAATACCCTGGCTTTTCGCATTCGTTCAACACGTGGAAGATGGCCATTATTGGGCGTGGAAGCCAAGGAGCGCAATATTCATAGGAAGTCGGACGCTATTCAACAGGTACACAGGATTTGGAGAAGAACCCGCCTTGCAATGCCGAAGACAATCTACACGCCAGACTCATCGCCATTGAAGCCTGGTTCGGGGGCTACTGAGGGAGTCCCGGATTAGGGGGTGTCCGGATAGCCGAACTATCACCTTTGGCCGGACTCCTGGACTATGAAGATACAAGATTGAAGACTCCGTCCCGTGTCCGTATGGGACTTTCCTTGGCGTGGAAGGCAAGCTTGGCGATACGGATATGTAGATCGCCTACCATTGTAACCGACTCTGTGTAACCCTAACCCTCTTCGGTGCCTATATAAACCGGAGGGTTTTAGTCCGTAGGACGAACAACAATCATACCATAGGCTAGCTTCTAGGGTTTAGCCTCTCTGATCTCGTGGTAGATCTACTCTTGTACTACTCATACCATCAATATTAATCAAGCAGGTGTAGGGTTTTACCTCCATCTAGTGGGCCCAAACTTGGGTAAAAACATCGTGTCCCTCGTCTCCTGTTACCATCCGCCTAGACGCACAGTTCGGGACCCCCTACCCGAGATCCGCCAGTTTTGACACCGACAATGCCATTGTCGTCTCCGCCCGCGCGGAGGAGGCGCGCATAGTGGATGTGGAATCTACCTTCGAGACCTTGCATGCCACATGGATCCTACAATCTGAAGGAACAATTTGGGTCAGTCGACTCTTGTGAGCCATTGGATGCAACATGGATGGCCAATAAGGCTTCTTCAACCTCCGAAACTGATGCACTGCTCATCTTCTCTCTCAAGCATCGAGCCGTCGGCCTGCCACAAGCCTAACCGCATGCCGCCGCCGCCCCGCCCTCCCCTGAACCGCCTGCCACCGCCATCCTCCCCCACCCCCGCCATCCGTTTAACCCCGGGCATGATCCATTTTTCCAGCGAACTGCATTCCACACCCGACACTCATAAGATATATCATGGGCACCCCGCCACCCTAATATAGATACTGGGGTAGCTTCTCTGTCGTCTTCTTCCGTCGCTTCGCCGAACTTCTTTCACAAATCGACTGACCCAGGTTATACTACTAGTACGTATTAAGTACAGTAGGAATGTGATACATCTCAAACATATCTATAATTTATGAAGTATTCATGCTAATATATTATCATTCTTGGATGTTTTACAATCATTTTATAGCAACTTTACATCATTTTTTGGAACTAACCTATTGACCCAGTGCCCAGTGCTAGTTGCTGTTTTTTGCTTGTTTTTGCATCACAGGAAATCAATATCAAACGGAGTCCAAACACCGCATAACTTTTTGGAGATTTTTCTGGACCAGAAGAAACCCAATGGTCCTGAGTTGCACCTGGGGGTGCCCCGAGGGGGGAAGACCCACCAGGGCGCGCCAGGGGGCACTAGCGCGCCCAGGTGGGTTTTGCCCACCTCGGTGGCCTCCCGTGTCCCTTCTTTTTACTATAAATTCACAAATATGCCGAAACCCACCGGGGTAGCCCTAGATCAGAAGTTTCGCCGCTACAAGGCTTCTGTATCCACAAGATCCAATATAGACCCCGTTCCGGCACCCTGCCGGAGGGGGGAATCATCTCCTGTGGCCATCATAATCATCCCGGCAGCCACCACGATGAGGAAGGAGTGGTCCAACCTCGAGGCTGAGGTTTTGTACCAATAGTTATGTGTTTTATCTCTCTCTCTCTCTCTCTCTCTCGTGATCTATATCATGGGCTTTGTTAATACAGTGGGATCATATGATGTTTCTCCCCTCTATACTCTTGTTATGATGAATTGAATCTTTACCCTTCAAAGTTTTGTCTTGTCGGATTGAATATTCAGAGATGAGAACACATTATATATGTCTTGCAATATGAATACTTGAGGTGACAATGAGGTATATTATGGATTCACTTGATATGTGTTATGGCATTCAACTCGCGGATTCCCGCAGTGATATTGGGGTAATCTATGCATAGGGGTTGATGCACGTTTTTCTCTGATAGGAACTTTGGGATCTCTGAATAGTTCTTTGTGTGGATTGACTATTATGAATAGGTGTTATTCTAGTACGAACTCTAGGATAGATCGAACGGAAAAAATAGCTTTGTGTTATTTTAGTACGAACTCTTGAATAGATCAAACGGAAAGAATAGCTTTGAGTTGGTTCCATGACCTACAAACAATTCCTATCTTTTGTTCCCCGCCAATAGGAACTCGGGAGTGATTCTTTGCTGCACTTTGAGGGATAATCATATGATCCAACTATGTTAGCATTGTTGAGAGGTTGCACTAGTGAAAGTACGGACCCTAGGCTTCAGTTTTAAGCATTGCAACACCGTTTTTGTGCCTGTTTACTATTTGCTACCTTCCTGTTTTTATTTATTCCAATTATAAAAATGTATTCCTACCATCCATATTACACTTTTATCACCATCTGTTCGCCGAACTAGTGCACCTATACAATTTGCCACTATATTGGGTGTGTTGGGGACACAAGGGATTTCTTGTATTTGGTCGCAGGGTCGTTTGAGAGAGCACATCTTCATCCTACACCTCTCACGGATTGATAAACCTTAGGTCATCCACTTAAGGGAAAATTGCTACTGTCCTACAAAACTCTGCACTTGGAGGCCCAACACGAGTCTACAAGAATAAAGTTGCGTTGTAGACATCAAGATCTTTTCTGGCACCGTTGCCGAGGAGGTGAGTGCTTGAAGGTATATCTTTAGATCCTGCAATTGAATCTTTTAGTTTCTTGTTTTATCACCAGTTTGGTTTATAAAAGAAAACGACAAAAAAATGGAATTGAGGTTGCATCATATTATTGATCATCTTTATAATATCTTTCTTTAAAATGATGGTTCAGAAAATTGTGCTCAATTGATAAAAGAAGAATTTAATAAAATGATTGCCATGAATGATGAGCATGATTGAAATGTTTTTAGTATGAATTCTTTGAATATACAAAATGCTAATGATGAGTGCACTAGCCATGATAATGATGTCTCCTATAAGAATTTCAATTTTTGAGGAGTAAATTGGGAGTACACACACACACCAAAAAGGGAAGATAAATTTTGCAAGAGGCATAAGTATTTAGAAACTAATTGGTTGCAAGAGAGGCTAGATGTTTGTGCTAAAAATTTAAATTTTCTTAGCCATCCTTGTGAACTTTGCAATGGGCATGGTCATTTAAATACCCAATGCAAATTGTTTCATGATCGAATCATGTCCAAAAATTGTGATGACTTGATTTCCCTTGCGCATCACAATGAACTTAGTCTACTTCTGGGCTATGAAGAAATGAAACATATAACTAAGGATATTCCAGAATTTTCCCTTGAGAGAGTTCTTGATTTTGATCTAGAGGAAATTTATATGTTTTGTGCGGTAAATTGCATTGAGAATCCTTATATTGCCAACTATCTAAAGACAAGAAAACAAATAGAGCATGAAGAGAGTACTAATGAAAGGGAAAATATTTCCCAATACCCTCCTAGCACTACAAAAAAAAGACACATCCGTGACATTTTGGGCCGAAGGAAAAAAAATTTGTCATACTTATGACACTTCTATGACGATAATTGTGACAAAACCCGGTATCATCATAGATGTGGTGGGCTCCTACTTCAATGAAGAAAAATCATGACAGAAAATGGGCTTTTCATCCTGGGCGGGCCGGAGACGTAGCTGCATTATATTCTTTTGGTCGTCCATGACGGAAAAAACCATGGTAGAAGCGAGGGCGAGGAAAATTTCGGGGAGTTCCCGGTTACGGTGGGTGGTCGGGGGCCGAGCGATGCGCCTTTCTCTCGTACACGTACGCGCGTGTGTGAGAGGCATTGGGCTCTAACCAAACCCAAGCGATTGCACTAGCTACATTACTGAACCCGAGTGATTCCTTCGCTACTACTGCTAACTGAAGCCGATCGAACCCTGCTGCCTCCTTCCCTTGATGAACAGTGAGCGTTGTTGGGGGGGTTTGGATGAACAGTTCCTGGTGGGGGTGGATGAACAGGACCCCGTGGTGTTGCCTCTGGATGAACAGGACCCCGATCGAGTCGGTTGGGGCTGGATGAACAGGACCCAGTGGAGGGCTAGATGAACAGGACCCCGTGGAGGGCTAGATGAACAGGACCCCATGAAGGGCTGGTTGAACAGTAGCTGGTGGAGAGCTGGATGAATAGTAACCCATGGAGGGGTGGTTGAACAGGACCCCGCGGAGAGGTATGGTTGAATAGTAGCGAGTGTAGTAGCGCTCGTTGGAGGCTGGATGAACAGGAGCCCGTGGATGAACAGTCGCAGGTGGAGGCTGGAGGAGGTCGACGGTGGATGAACAGCAGCCTGTGGAGACTAGAGGAGGTCGACAGTGGAGATGAACAGTATCCCGTGGAGTCCCGTTTTGCAGTACGCCACACCCCTCCCGATGAACAGGACCCCCGTTTCGACCGTAGCGCTCCAACACAAGTCCGTTTCCTCCGTCTTGCGGTACGCCAGACCCCTCCCGATCAACAAGACCCCGTTTCGACCATAGGAGGTCCAACAAAAGTTTGTTTCCTCCGTTTTGCAGTATGCCATACCCCTCACGATGAATAGGATCCCATTTCGAACATGGCCGATCGAACACAAGGCCGTTTCCTTCGTTCTGCGGTATGCCAGGCCTCGTTTCCATCGGCTGTTCCATCTGAGCCCTCTCGATGAACACGAAGACACATTCCGTTCCGATCCAGCCGGTTGGCTCCCCATGAACAGGACGACAACATAGTTTCTTTGTTCCGACCCAGCCATGTACATGAGCCCTGGCCATACTGTAACGCCCCGAGACCGACGCTCCAGATGCCTTCCTTGTATTCCGAGATTCGTCTTGTGATTTGTTTTGTTCGTTGCATTCATCCTTGCATCATGTGCATTGCATCATGTCATCATGCAACCCTTTTTTTAAAAACTCATCTGAATCAAATTGCATAGATGGTTGATCTATTTAAATCGAGGGATTCACATGGTGATTTCTCTTTATAACGTATCCTCTCGATATTTAGGGAGTTATAATAAATATTCCATTAGTTTGGGATTAACCGCAACACACTTGCAATTTAATTCTCATGCCTTTTGCTTCAAGTTTGTTCTCCAAAATTTCTCCATAATTCTTTCTCTGTTTATCGGAGCCCCACCAAAAATCTCAACATTTTGGGACACTTCTAAAACCTTGTCCTTGTTCAAACCATTTGAATTAAATTCAAATGACTTTGAATTTAATTCCTGCAATCTTGTCCACACCATTTTTCTTGGAACAAGCACATTTTTGCGAGTCTGGGAAAATTATCCCCATGCCCAAATTCTTGCCCACTCATTTCTTTTCTCTCCCTTTCTTTCTTTGCTTTTCTGTTTTTGGAAGAGATTTGAAGAAGGGAGAGAAGAAGCCCTTCAACCTCGTGCCACTAGGCCAGGTCGGCCCACCAATCCTCGTGAGGCCCAATCCTTCTTAACCCTAGCTCTATCCCTCGATCCCTCTTTTTCCCTCGATCCCTTACTCCAGCGCTGCCATCTCCCTCGCTCATCCCGACACCCCATCTCACTCTCTCCCTCTCGATCCCGCGCCTCCTTCTCGCCAAACCCTCGTCGCCTGAGCGCTCGAGGGGAGGAGCTTCTCGAGCACCTGCGCCCGCATCCTCGTCCTCCACGCCGTCTTCATCGAGCGCCGGTAGCTCAACCCCGAGCCTCTCCACGCGCGCCCGCATGCATCGCTTCGCTCCGACAGGCGCGCAGCCGCCCCGTGGCCCCTGCGTTCCTCGCCCCGTCGTCGCACCGTCTTCTTCACCTCCTGCCGCGAGCTCCGCCTCCCATGGCATGCTGCTATCAACTCCACCTCGCGCGACCTCCTGCCTCGTCCTCGTTCCCGCGCCGCTCGTCGCAAGAAGCCAGCAGGAGAAGCCCCGCCTCCACTCGAGGGCCCCGCGACATCCTCTACTGCACCTCCACCGGCCGGCGACCTCACCTGAACCTCGCCAGTGAGCAGCCCGCCAGGACAGGCTAGTCTCGCTCGGAACCAACCTCCTCCATGCGCCAAGTCCCGCAGCCGTCGTCCCTGCATCGCGCCAAGTCCCTGCATCGCGCCCCGTTGCTGTTGACGCCAAGTCCAAGGGCCACCGAGCGTGGGATTCGCCAAGTACCACTACCAATGCCTCTGGACTCGCCAAGTACACCACCTGCAAGACCACACGGATGCTCGAACGAGTGCCAAACGAAACGCCAAGTCCCTCTTCTGGATCTGTGTACGACCTTTGTAATGATGTGCCAAGTACCTCTACGGGCGCACTGAACGTCTACGAACCATGCACGACTACAACGTGAACGGGTACCCGATTGCCCCGAAGAACTCGGATTCGTCAAGTCCCTCTACGGAAACGTGTACCACTACGCCCAAGTTCCACTACAAGATGTGCAACTACCGTTGCTGTGTACCACTACTTCCACTACCGCCGACATGTACAACTACGGAAGGTGTACGACTACTTCCCCTATGACCCATGAACGACTACTTCCCTCGATGATTTTGAACCGCCCCGAAATGCACGCTTCAAAGGTATAACGACGAGACGACCGCCCGTGTACGAATGCATGTGTTGTATGAGATGCTCATGTTTGCACCGTGTTCGAAAGGTCTTTGCATGTTCCTCCTTGTTTGCCATGCCGCCGTCCCGTGGGAACCCGATAACCGGGATCACCCCACCATCTTTTGCATGTTTCGCACATCCGCACACTTGCTCTTTTGCAACGGTATCTCAATGAGTTGCCGGATCATCGGAATGTTGCCGTGTCACCATTTCCGTTGTAGTTGCCGTGGCACCCTTTTTGTTCCGCGATGGTGACAAATGCTTCATAACATGCTCATGTCAACGTTTTCATAAAATTGCATAAAACTTGCATATGTCATCCGCATCATGTTAACAACATTTAAATGGTTAAAATTGTGTTTGCATTATATTGCTAAATGACATATGGGGATTTTCCGGAATTATCGTTTGTTGTTTCCGGCCTCACTTAAACTTGCCTAGATAGTTAGTTTATTTATGCTTCACCTCTTGCCATGTTTATAACAACATGTAATACTGTTGTGTTCCTAAACGAGAGAGAACTAAATAATTGATGTGGTGTTTCGTCAATATGCAACTCGTTGCATATTGAGCTCCACTTAATTTGTAGTGTTGTTTGTTGCACTTTGCCATGCCATGCCTCATTAAACCGGACATGCATCATACTTGATTGTGCATCATGCCATGATTATTCTTGGTTGTTTACCATGTTGTTTGCTTCTTTCCGGTGTTGCTTCTTAGTTCCGGTAATGTTGCGATTGTGAGGATTCGTTCGACTACTACCGTTCGTCTTCTTCATGGACTCGTTCTTCTTCCTAGCGGGATTTCAGGCAAGATGACCATTACCCTCGATATCACTTCTATCTTTGCTTGCTAGTTGCTTCGTTCTATTGCTATGTTGCGCTACCTATCACTTGTTTACCATGCCTCCCATATTGCCATGTCAGCCTCTAACCTTTTCACCCTTCCTAGCAAACCGTTGCTTGGCTATGTTACCGCTTTGCTCAGCCCCTCTTATAGCATTGTTAGTTGCAGGTGAAGTTGAAGATTGCTCCATGATGGACATGATTATGTTGGGATATCACAATATCTCTTATTTAATTAATGCACCTATATACTCGGTAAAGGATGGAAGGCTCAGCCTTATGCCTGGTGTTTTGTTCCACTCTTGTTGCCCTAGTTTCCGTCATACCGGTGTTATGTTCCTTGATTTTGCGTTCCTTACGCGATTGGGTGATTTATGGGACCCCCTTGATAGTTCGCTTTGAATAAAACTCCTCCAGCAAGGCCCAACCTTGGTTTTACCATTTGCCACCTAAGCCTTTTTCCCTTGGGTTCTGCAGACTCAAGGGTCATCATTATTTTACCCCCCCGGGCCAGTGTTCCTCTAAGTGTTGGTCCAAACTAGAGCATCGTGCGGGACCGTCCCGTGGCAACTTGGGTTATGTTGGTACCTGTATGCTTAGCTTATCCGGTGTGCCCTGAGAACGAGATATGTGCAGCTCCTATCGGGATTTGTCAGCACAGCGGGTGGTCTTGCTGGTCTTGTTTTACCATTATCGAAATGTCTTGTAAACTGGGACTCCGAGACTGATTGGGTCTTCCTGGGAGAAGGAATATCCTTCGTTGACCGTGAGAGCTTGTGATGGGATAAGTTGGGACACCCCTGCAGGGTATCAACTTTCGAGAGCCGTGCCCGCGGTTATGTGGAAGATGGGAATTTGTTAATATCCGGTTGCAGATAACTTGACACTTGACTTAATTAAAATGCATCAACCGCGTGTGTAGCCGTGATGGTCTCTTTTCGGCGGAGTCCGGGAAGTGAACACGGTCTTGGTGTTATGATTGTGCGTAAGCAGTTTCAGGATCACTTCTTGATCACTTCTAGCTTCACGACCGTTCCGTTGCTTCTCTTCTCGCTCTTATTTGCGTATGTTAGCCACCATATTTGCTTAGTGCTTGCTGCAACTCCACCTCATTACCACTTCCTACCCATAAGCTTAAATACTCTTGACCTCGCGGGTTTTGAGATTGCTGAGTCCTCGTGACTCACCAGATACTATCACAACAGTTGCAGGTGCCGATGATACCAGTGCAGATCATGCAACCGAGCTCAGATGGGAGCTCAACGAAGATCTTAATTGTTGCTATGTTTTGTTTCTTGATGATTAGTAGTGGAGCCTAGTTGGGAGGATCGGGGATCTAGCAGTTGGGTTATCTTCTTTTCTTTTGGCTTCGTCCGTAGTCGGACTATGTGTGTACTCTGAATGATGTATGAATTATATGTTCATTGTGTGAAGTGGCGAGTGTAAGCCAACTCTTTATCCCATTCTTGTTCATTACATGGGATTGTGTGAAGATGACCCTTCTTGCGACAAAACCACTATGCGGTTATGCCTCTAAGTCGTGCTTCGACACGTGGGAGATATAGCCGCATCGTGGGTGTTACAAGTTGGTAATCAGAGCCATTCCCGACTTAGGAGCCCCTGCTTGATCGAATCGCTGACGTTGTTGAGTCCAGAACAAAAAATGTTTTGAGTCTTAGGATTATATATATCGGAGAGTAGGATTCTTTTTACTCCTCAGTCCCTTCGTTGCTCTAGTGAGGCCTCCTGACATAGATGTTTTGTCTTTCCTCTCCTCAAATGTCACTAAAATTGTTTTAGGATCACGCGGGTATCTTGGGATCATTCTGATATTCTTATGACGAGAACATTGTTCTTGGTGCCTCCTGACATTTAGGGGTTGTGGCAGTGTCCCTAGGAGTTGAGCTCCGAGGTGTTGTCGTCATAATTTTATCGTTGCAGTTCTGGAATACCTGAGTTTTGCCGACATCGAAAATCTCTTTTATGTAGTTGTTGGTGAGATAACCTCGATGCCACCCAGTACTGGGGAGTTCGGGAGTATTGCCATATCTCGTATAATGGATGCTTTTCAAAGGTTGAGGTACACGATTTTCGAAGGTTTCTTGGTTATGTGTTGACGGATGGATACAGCTTGGATGTAGGGATTGTTAGTTTTGGGTGAGATATATATTGCTTCCCCTGTATCCCCAACACCAGATTGCATAACCAGAAAGTTTCGGGAGTTTTATAGGTGGGAATTCAAGTAGCTCCTGGAATATCTTTTCGATAGATGCATGATATGAGATTGGGGTTCGATGTCTAGTGGTCCGCCTATCCACGGTCATTTTTACAGTGGTCTCGTTGTGTCTTAAATAATCCTTGGCTATGCTAATTCGGGGACACTTCATATGTCATGTGCACTGCCTTGTACATGAGGGTGCTGTACGATCGAGCCCGTGTTGGCCCCACCATGAAAACTTCGGACGAAATCTCTATCATATGTTTGTTCCAGCTTATTCTGCAAGCCAAATCCTTTGTTTTGTTTTATTTGTGGTATTCGAGTTGCTTCGATGTCAAGTGTTGAATCCATAACTTTCCTAAACGGTGTTCTCATATTGCTATGTGAATACTATTCCTTCTTGATCATCGAAGTTGTCATGTTAATTCTTTTTCAACCGGCGTGCTTCTCTTCAAGTGGATCTGATCGCTTCAACATTTACGAGATCAATTCTAAGTTTTTTTCTCAACGGTATCCATTCCATCTGCCCCAAGTTGTCTTTGTTTTCCCGCCCTCCCACCCTTTTTCTTCAAGGACTCAAATTTCTTAATCAAGTATCATTTTATTGATGGGAAGTCTCTCCATTCCTTTTCGTCAACGTTCTTATCCGGTGATTCTCGGGAAGATACTAACGGAGCTTCAAGTTCATCATCCTTCGTTGTTGTTTCTTTTCTTGTGGATTTAACTCAAGCTTTTAGTGTTGATCATATTCCTTTCCTTGTTGCAAATACTTTCTCTTGTCGATGCACCTCTTAATCATTCACTTCTGGCTATTCATTTGTTCTGGAGTGCTGAAGATATCTCACAAGACTTGTGTTTTCATTCTCAACCCATTCAAGATATTTCGAGGTTGTTATCTCATTCAAGCCATTTAATTCAACCAGTGCAATCTCTCTTTAAAATCATTTCCAATGGTGTTTTCTTGTGAGTGGGCCCTAACCCACAGGTCTTTTCCCAGGATCTTACCTGACTCTTCGAATTATTAGGAGCGATTCTCAAATTCATTTTCAAGTTTGACGTAAGAATGAATTTTCATCAGTCACATGCCTTCTCCAAGGTCGTTTTCAAATTCTTTTCATCTTTGGCTCAACCTTTCCTCTTTTAATTCTCCCGGAGTATCTCAACAATTCATGGTGGTGTTTCTCATCGTCTTTCTCAACACTTGAAGACCGAGGAAGAGATTTCTCCTAAAATCTTGGTCCATTCTCTTGAAGATTCATGGTTCTAGCTTCATGCCATAATTCTTCATTCTCAGCGTGTAGCTATCGTTCTCCAAATCTTATCAGTGAATCGTTCAAATATCCTCTAATCAGTTCATGATCTCTTCGTTCTCAGGTATCTAAATCCCCTCAAGTATCTTCATTTGTTTTCCAACTCTTCCCGGTGAATTGTGCCTTTGCTACTTTCATTTGAATTCTTACGGTGGTTCATTCAAGATTTCACTTCCTTTGTTCCCATATCAAATATTCGTTGTTTCCAAATCCCACCGGTGGTTCCATCAATACCGTCTCAAGCTTGCGCTATATCTCTTTTAATTCTTTCTACGGGAATAAGTAGTATGCCAAATCCATTGCTTGTCATCAATTTAATTTGCTGAAGGATAAGCATACAATAAATCTTATTCTTATTTCCTCGAGGTGATTCAATTCTTTTCCTCCAAAGATTGTTCATGATGAAGTAATTCTCGGTTCTAGTGTTTCATTTTTCCTTTTCCGGAGTTCAAAGTTTTCTCGGTTATATCATCGCGAAGCTCCATCTAAATCATTGCAAGGCTTCACCTTGTGTTTTCAACTTCTCTTTCTTTCTATCATCCTTTTATTACCGGAGTTCTTCATGGAGGATCTACATGGTGATTCGTCAAGGATTCTTTTCATTATTCAATTGTTCTTCAAGATTCCTCTTGAAGTTATGACCCGCAAAGCTTTACTCAAAAATTAAACATGGTGTTCAACACATGTTTTGTTTTGAGGTGTTCAAGCATTCTTCATCTTGCATTCCGAAGTGCAATTCTTTCTATCTTATCTTTTGAGGTGGTGTTATGTCACTCTTGACAATTTCCCTTGGTGATTCGCATGTTGTCAAGAATCAGAGATATTTTAAATCCATCAATCTCTTTGTTGGAGTTATCTTGTGTCATATTTCACCTAAAGTCTCCCCTAAGGAATGTTGCTATTGTGGTGTTTATCAATGATCCAAGTTATCTCTCTATCATCTTGGCGGAAGAAATTTTTCATCTCGTCGGTGTTATCAATTATACTATTTGTTTTCGTTAGTGGCAGAATTTCACCTCAAGTGTTGAGATGTTTCAATAAGCCCACTACAAGCTTATTCGTTTTGTTGTTGGTTTTCCAACAACCCTGTTACAACCTTCTTGGAAGGGTTCTTTCCAAGCTCATTCGTGGCAGAAGTTGGCATTTTCTTCTCCATTCTGTTATTCCAATGATCTATGTTCTATTCTTTCTTCCGGAGGCATTGTGATGTTGCTCTCGTTGACCCATCATCTCGTTTTGTCAAGATCATGTTATTTTCTTGCTTATCCATTTAATCGGAGTGTTGTGTTCTCATTCAAGTTCTTTCATCTTATTAAGTTTTGCCTCTCTTTTCAACCTTAGTGCTGTCTGAAATGCTTCTTACCCATTGTGCCACTCTTTCAATAGTTCCGGAGGCAGTGTGTTGTTGATTTCATCAAGTATCTTCCCATCTTCTCAAGTTCATGTTCTATTCCTTCCATGTTCGAGTGCTGCCCGAATTCTTGACATCTCATCTTGTTTTAACCAGAGTGGTTTCAATTCCTTCTTGTCCATTATACTCGTCATTCATAGCTTTGCAACCTCCAAGGTTCACAGGGTGTTCCTTATTTCTATTTTCTACCGCAGTGCTCTCAATTGTGTTCAACTCTGTTGTATTCTATCTTTCAACTTTTCAATCTCTCAAGGTTTTTTGGTTTCACTCTTTTGTTGAAGAAGCAACTTAGTTTTACCTCTTCTCTTCCTCCTCCGTTTCTCTCTGGTGCCATGCTAGATCTCGGGACGAGATCCTCTTGTAGTGGTGGAGTGTTGTAACGCCCCGAGACCGATGCTCCAGATGCCTTCCTTGTATTCCGAGATTTGTCGAGTGATTTGTTTTGTTCGTTGCATTCATCCTTGCATCATGTGCATTGCATCATGTCATCATGCAACCCTTTTTTTAAAAACTCATCTAAATAAAATTGCATAGATCGTTGATCTATATAAATCGAGGGATTCACATGGTGATTTCTCTTTATAACGTATCCTCTTGATATTTAGGGAGTTATAATAAATATTCCATTAGTTTGGGATTAACCGCAACACACTTGCAATTTAATTCTCATGCCTTTTGCTTCAAGTTCGTTCTCCAAACTTTCACCATAATTCTTTCTCTGTTTATCGGAGCCCCACCAAAAATCTCAACATTTTTGGACACTTCTAAAACCTTGTCCTTGTTCAAACCATTTGAATTAAATTCAAATGACTTTGAATTTAATTCCTGCAATCTTGTCCACACCATTTTTCTTGGAACAAGCGCATTTTTGCGAGTCCGGGAAAATTATCCCCATGCCCAAATTCTTGCCCACTCATTTCTTTTCTCTCCCTTTCTTTCTTTGCTTTTCTGTTTTTGGAAGAGATTTGAAGAAGGGAGAGAAGAAGCCCTTCAACCTCGTGCCACTAGGCCAGGTCGGCCCACCAATCCTCGTGAGGCCCAATCCTTCTTAACCCTAGTTCTATCCCTCGATCCCTCTTTTTCCCTCGATCCCTTCCTCCAGCGCCGCCATCTCCCTCGCTCATCCCGACACCCCATCTCACTCTCTCCCTCTCGATCCCGCGCCTCCTTCTCGCCAAACCCTCGTCGCCCGAGCGCTCGAGGAGAGGAGCTCGTCGAGCACCTGCGCCCGCATCCTCGTCCTCCGCGCCGTCTTCGTCGAGTGCCAGTTGCTCAACCCCGAGCCTCTCCACGTGCACCCACATGCATCGCTTCGCTCCGTCAGGCGCGCAGCCGCCCCGTGGCCCCTGCGTTCCTCGCCCCGTCGTTGCACCGTCTTCTTCACCTCCTGCCGCGAGCTCCGCCTCCCATGGCATGCTGCTGTCAACTCCACCTCGCGCGACCTCCTACCTCGTCCTCGTTCCCGCGCCGCTCGTTGCAAGAAGCCAGCAGGAGAAGCCCCGCCTCCGCTCGAGGGCCCCGCGACATCCTCTGCTGCACCTCACCGGCCGGCAACCTCACCTGAACCTCGCCAGCGAGCAGCCCGACAGGACAGGCCAGCGAGCAGCCGTCGTCCCTGCATCGCGCCCCGTTGCTGTTGACGCCAAGTCCAAGGGCCACCAAGCGTGGGATTCACCAAGTACCACTACCAATGCCTCTGGGCTCGCAAAGTACACCACCGGCAAGACCACACGGATGCTCGAACGAGTGCCAAACAAAACGCCATGTCCCTCTTCTGGATCTGTGTACGACCTTTGTAATGATGTGCCAAGTACCTCTACGGGCGCACTGAACGTCTACGAACCATGCACGACTACAACGTGAACGGGTACCCGATTGCCCCAAAGAACTCGGATTCGTCAAGTCCCTCTACGGAAACGTGTACCACTACGCCCAAGTTCCACTACAAGATGTGCAACTACCGTCGCCGTGTACCACTACTTCCACTACCGCCGACATGTACAACTACGTAACGTGTACGACTACTTCCCCTACGACACGTGAACGACTACTTCCCTCAATGATTTTGAACCGCCCCGAAACGCACGCTTCAAAGGTATAACGACGAGACAACCGCCCGTGTACGAATGCATGTGTTGTATGAGATGCTCGTGTTTGCGCCGTGTTCAAAAGGTCGTTGCACATTCCTCCGTGTTTGCCATGCCGCCGTCCCATGGGAACACGGTAACCGGGATCACCCCACCATCTTTTGCATGTTTTGCACATCCGCACACTTGCTCTTTTGCACCGGTATCTCAATGAGTTGCCGGATCATCGGAATGTTGCCGTGGCACCATTTCCATTGTAGTTGTCGAGGCACCCTTTTTGTTCCGCCATGGTGACAAATGCTTCATAACATGCTCATGTCAACGTTTTCATAAAATTGCATAAAACTTATATATGTCATCCGCATCATGTTAACAACATTTAAATGGTTAAAATTGTGTTTGCCTTATATTGCTAAATGACATATGGGGATTTTCCGGAATTATCGTTTGTTGTTTCCGGCCTCACTTAAACTTGCCTAGATAGTTAGTTTATTTATGCTTCACCTCTTGCCATGTTTATAACAAGATGTAATATTGTTGTGTACCTAAACGAGAGAGAACTATATAATTGATGTGGTGTTTCGTCAATATGCAACTCGTTGCATATTGAGCTCCACTTAATTTGTATTGTTGTTTGTTGCACATTGCCATGCCATGCCTCATTAAACCGGACATGCATCATACTTGATTGTGCATCATGCCATGATTATTCTTGGTTGTTTACCATGTTGTTTGCTTCTTTCTGGTGTTGCTTCTTAGTTCCGGTAATGTTGCGATTGTGAGGATTCGTTCGACTACTACTGTTCGTCTTCTTCATGGACTCGTTCTTCTTCCTAGCGGGATTTCAGGCAAGATGACCATTACCCTCGATATCACTTCTATCTTTGCTTGCTAGTTGCTTCGTTCTATCGCTATGTTGCGCTACCTATCACTTGTTTACCATGCCTCCCATATTGCCATGTCAGCCTCTAACCTTTTCACCCTTCCTAGCAAACCGTTGCTTGGCTATGTTACCGCTTTGCTCAGCCCCTCTTATAGCATTGTTAGTTGCAGGTGAAGTTGAAGATTGCTCCATGATGGACAAGATTATGTTGGGATATCACAATATCTCTTATTTAATTAATGCACCTATATACTTGGTAAAGGATGGAAGGCTCGGCCTTATGCCTGGTGTTTTGTTCCATTCTTGCCGCCCTAGTTTCCATCATACCGGTGTTATGTTCCTTGATTTTGCGTTCCTTACGCGGTTGGGTGATTTATGGGACCCCCTTGACAGTTCACTTTGAATAAAACTCCTCCAGCAAGGCCCAACCTTGGTTTTACCATTTGCCACGTAAGCCTTTTTCCCTTGGGTTCTGCAGACTCAAGGGTCATCTTTATTTTACCCCCCTAGGCCAGTGCTCCTCTAAGTGTTGGTCCAAACTAGAGCACCGTGCGGGACCGTCCCTTGGCAACTTGGGTTATGTTGGTACCTGTACGCTTAGCTTATCCGGTGTGCCCTGAGAACGAGATATGTGCAGCTCCTATCGGGATTTGTCGGCACAGCGGGTGGTCTTGCTTGTCTTGTTTTACCATTGTCGAAATGTCTTGTAAACCGGGCTTCCGAGACTGATTGGGTCTTCCTGGGAGAAGGAATATCCTTCGTTGACCGTGAGAGCTTGTGATGGGCTAAGTTGGGACACCCCTGGAGGGTATAAACTTTCGAGAGCCGTGCCCATGGTTATGTGGCAGATGGGAATTTGTTAATATCCGGTTGTAGATAACTTGACACTTGACTTAATTAAAATGCATCAACCGCGTGTGTAGCCGTGATGGTCTCTTTTCGGCCGAGTCCGGGAAGTGAACACGGTCTTGTTGTTATGATTGTGCGTAAGGAGTTTCAGGATCACTTCGTGATCACTTCTAGCTTCTCGACCGTTCCGTTGCTTCTCTTCTCGCTCTTATTTGCATATGTTAGCCACCATATTTGCTTAGTGCTTGCTGCAACTCCACCTCATTACCACTTCCTACCCATAAGCTTAAATAGTCTTGATCTCGCGGGTTTTGAGATTGCTGAGTCCTCGTGACTCACCAGATACTATCACAACAGTTGCAGGTGCCGATGATACCAGTGCAGATGATGCAACCGAGCTCAGATGGGAGCTCAACGAAGATCTTAGTTGTTGCTATGTTTTGTTTCTTGATGATCAGTAGTGGAGCCTAGTTGGGACGATCGGGGATCTAGCAGTTGGGTTATCTTCTTTTCTTTTGGCTTCGTCCATAGTCGGACTATGTGTGTACTCTGAATGATGTATGAATTATATGTTCATTGTGTGACGTGGCGAGTGTAAGCCAACTCTTTATCCCATTCTTGTTCATTACATGGGATTGTGTGAAGATGACCCTTCTTGCGACAAAACCACCATGCGGTTATGCCTCTAAGTCGTGCTTCGACACGTGGGAGATATAGCCGCATCGTGGGTGTTACACATACATATGCACGAGCAGGCGTTCGAGACCCCGCCCGTATGTACGTACGTGGCTGTATTTACTTTCTTGCACCCTGGCCGTTGTACGTACGTGTATATGCTAAGTGTGCGCCTCTACTATGACACGTGCGCGCCTCTACATCGACTAGTATGTACGTACACGTTCGCAACCAGAATGACAACGCTACCTACGCTTCGACCAGGTGGGTCCCGACTGTCAGGCACTTCCATGCGTGCGAAGATGTAGCTGGTGGGTCCCAGCAGTCAGGGGGCGAATTGTTTTTTCGTAATATGGACGCACTTCCTTGTGTGCGAAGATGTAGCTAGTGGGTCCCGGAAGTCGGGGGAAAATGTTTTTTTCGTGAAATACGGTGGCCTGTCCGGTGGGTCCCTGCAGTCAGGTGGAGGAATCATTATTTTCCGCATAATAAAGAGGCACTTCCTTGCTGCGGCCGTGGGCCCGGCTGTCAGCCTCTCCATGTATAGTGCTCTTCCGATGGAAGTCATTCCTTGACCACGTTGATCATGCTGCGCCGAGAGCACCAGGGTACTGGATGACAGCGAGGCCTAGGAAGGGGACAATGCAGAGCAGGGGAAGACGCGACAGTGGATGCCCACACAAAGAGGAGTATGAGGGTTCACTGGTTCGGCTTTGGTATGAGGCTGCCATCGCCGTAGAATAACAGGGGGTGTGGGTGAGTGGAGGGATGGCCTGGCCAGCAGTGGGAGTAGTAGGGGGTGGTGAGGCCTCCGCGCAGCACAGCCGGCCACAAGAGGCAGGAGAAGGCGGCACGACCGGCGCTGCTTTGGGTGGTTGGAGCAAGAAGACCAGAGGTGGAAGAAGCACGACGGCCGTTGGATGGGCATCGAACGGTCACTGGAGCTAGAATCGTTCATATTCACTAAGTTGACAAAGCCATCCGTCCCCGTCAACTTAGTAGGCCCACAAGTCAGCCTCCCACTATGTTGGTCCCTGCTAGCAGGGGGAGTATTCATTTTTTTGTGCGTATGTCAGAGTAATGGGCCACGGGTAGCCTAACCCGAGTCCATGAACCTTTCAAGACTTTGGGCTGGCTGCGCCCCATGAGACTACATAATGAAGCACCGCCTTTTGGAGGCCGGCTCGTTCAACGGCCGGCTGCCAGAAGACGGCCAAGCACCTGCAGACGGCACGAAGGCGGGCCGACTCCTAGCAGACGGCCTCCGGAGAGGCCTGCTCCTAGTAGGCGGCCCCCGGCGCCCTCAGAGTCTCGCCCCTCATCAAGAGGACAAGACATGGTGAGGCTACAGCGAAGCCCATCACCTCCGAATCCTTGGCTTGGCATGGCAACAGTGCCCCGTACAGGCGGAGATCTCCGCACGACGTGGCACTGTTGCCACTCTACCCTTGACGTCACCCCTGTCAGGCTGGGCCTGCTCCGACGACGGCCGACTACATGGGGATCCGGCGATGGGCCCTACTAGGCAGGGAGGGCCCGGAGGGTGGCTAGGCCTGGCCAGTCGGCTCCATGGGGATCCGGCTCCTGGCGGTTAGCCAGATCCTTCCTCGAGGCCCGTCCGCCATTAACCAGACTAGACACGGCGAGACTACAATGATCTCCCACTAGGCGGCGGGACTGTAGCCATGCCTTCCCTGACCAAGCATGCGTCATTAGCATCACAGCTACGAGGCGGCCTTCCGGCTCCGTACCAGACCAGTCGGCGGGGCCCACCAGGAAGCGGGCCCCAGCAGCCGGCGGAGAAGCCGACGACCAGAGGCACTAACAGCCGGGTCCTACACCCGGCCAAGTTACCATTGTACCCCGGGGGGTAGACCTATATAAACGCCCCAGGGCACCCATGCAAAGGGTTCCCAACCTGTTAGAACTAGACGCATACATAGAGGAGGAAGAGAGCAAGCCTTGCCTTTTTCTACCTCTAGCATACAGCTCAAGGAGCACCATTGTACTCACTAGTACCTTATTGATCATGCGGAGACCTCGCAGAGTAGGACTAGGGGTGTTATCTCCTAGGAGAGCCCCGAACCTGGGTAAAGTGCGCTGGCGTTCGTGTCTACGCCTCATCCCGCTTCCAGCCACCGGCGGCGTTCTACTCGCTCCCACCATGATAAGCCATCTTTGGCATATGTCGCACCCAACCCCTGACATTTGGCGCCCACCATGGGGCGAGGTGCACCATCAGCTGGAGACCTGTTCTGGACGGGAACCTTGTTTCTTCCTCGCGAACGCAGCCAGCCCAGCACGCCCGACGGCGTCAGCACCGACGCACTGCACAGTGCAGAGATCGCCTGCACAGCAAGCCGCCTCACCGATCTTGTTGACGAGATCCGCCTCTCCGATGAGCCTGCATCCGATGCAGGCACAGACTGCCCCGAGAGCCACCTTGTCAGCCTCCTCGACCAGCTCCACGTTGCCAGCGAGCCTGCTGTGGACATGGAGTCTGTTGGCTCCATCGACTCGATGATCATCGACTCCGACACGGCGTCGCTTGACGCGTTCCCCGCCAATGTGGTGGTCTATGACGAGCTGCCTTCTCACGAGCATAGCGGCGGGAGCATCGTCACAGAGGTGCTTGTCATTGGCAGTGGCGAGCACTCGGACGGAGGTGTTCGAGACCTACTCAATGCGGCGTTGCGAGACTTGTCAGTGCCCATCCCAGAAGACGCAGACGCTGAGACACTGGAAGCGCGCCGCTCCAGCTCGTCGAAAGCGCCAACCGACTGCCCAGCATGCAACCCCTCTGTCAGGACCCCGACTCAATGCCACATCGATCTAGCATGTAACACCTCATATCACTTTGCGGCCTCACGCACGGTATTCCCACGGGTGTCGCCCTACCTTTACCCGGGACCGTTTGCGCCTTTTGGCACACGTATATGACAGTGTCGCTAGCATCTATATGATAAGGAGCCCGGGCTGACATGGCTAGTCGTAAACCCAAAGTGGCACAAACTTACAGGGACAGGCATCCATGACCCAGCATCGAACGTGTCGGTCATCAGCAAGTGAATCCAGGCTGTAGCACTGGGCTAGCAGGACTCCGGTGAACCGGGCTGTAGCGGGCTAACAGGACTCCGGTATTCATCGCGTGACATTTCCCCGAAGGGACAGACACAGGAACGAAGAAGGACACATGCCGGCCAGCCTAAGTGTTCCGGAGCAGTAGCAAGCTACCATTGGAAACACTAGGAGACATTTCCCGGTAAGAGAGGCTACTAAGGATAAACAACTAGATAGTCAGATCCCACACATACCAAGCATTTCAATAACATACACACAATATGCTCGATATGTGCAAACACAACATGGCATCACAACATGACTCTATGACTCAAGTATTTATTCATTAGGCTCCGAGGAGCGAGATATTACAAACATAGGTCTCATGACCCAACATTCAGAGTATACAAGTCAAAGCACAAGCGGAAGCTATCATGTCTGAGTACAAACAACTATAAATGAAAAAGGCTGAGAAGCCTGACTATCTACCAGATACTGCCGAGGGCACAAGATCGTAGCTGAGGTAACAAGCTAAACGTCGAAGTCCACGCGGAACTACTAGTGAGACTGAAGTCTCTCTGCAAAACATAAAATAGGCAAACGTGAGTACAAATGTACCCAACAAGACTTACATCAGATCTATCTACATATGCATCATTATCAACAAGGGGGTGGTGGGGTTTAACTGCAGCAAGCCAGCTTTGACTCGGTGGCTATCCTAAACTACGACTGCAAGCAACTCTTTTGAGGTGGCGCACACGAGTCCACATATTCACCATATCAATACACCACTATGGATCCGCTCCCGTCTCCCTACGAGAACGCCATCCATAGCACTCACGCTTATCTTGCATATTTTAGAGTATCCACTTTCACTTGTCTATGAACTGATATAAGCAACCCAGAAGTCCTTTTCCGCGGACACGGCTATTCGAATAGATGATGTTAACCCTGCAGGGGTGTACTTCTTCACACACGCTCTCACCACTTACCGCCGTTTACACGACATGTACTCGGCAACCTTCAGGCGGAAGCCCAACGTGGGTGTCGGCCACGGCCTACCTAAACACTCAAGTCTCTAGTCCAGGTTTATCGCCTATTCGGGTTCCATCCATGAGGAGATCCGGCCGGAGTTTCGCTCACAGCCCCAAACGATGTGAACAGGGTTCCCGAGACACCAAACGGGCGCCCGGTACACCGTGCCACGTGCCTACCGCATCACAGCCCACCCCTACGGTCAGCGCTGCGACGGCCTCCAGCATACTACAAACACCAGAAACTACTTGCAACTCCTGGACAGAGGACAAGGGTGATCAAGAAGCCGAGAGGGTCCATTGGTTTCGGGCCCAATGCGTGGTAGTAGCTGAATCATGGATCACAAACACAGAACTCAGTTCCTGAGGACGGCTGCAATGAGACAACCCACCATGTACTCCTACATGGCCTCTCACCGCTACCTTTACCAAAACGTGTTCACACACTTAGCTCACACACAGTAGGACATGTTCACACGCCTCTGATTCATCCCCGATGAATCAGACCTGACTCAACTCTAAGCAGTAGCAGGCATGACGAACAAACATGAATGAGTAGGCACAACAGGCTCAAACAACTCCTACTCATGCTAGTGGGTTTCATCTATTTACTGTGGAATGACAGGTCATGCAAAGGATAAAGGGGTTCAGCTACCGCAGCAAGTAACAGATGAATCGATGTTGTCCTAATGCAGTAAAAGAGAGCAGGAGCGAGAGAGTGGGATTTTATCGGAATGAACAAGGGGGTTTTGCTTGCCTGGCACTTCTGAAGATAACATTGAGTCTTCATCAGTGTCAACGATCACATCATCGGTATCACGTCTATCGAGAGGGGACAGATACCGGCAAATACAGAAAAACACGATCAATGCAATGCACAATATGATGCATGCTATGACATGGCAATATGAATGTGTTTTGGGCTAATGCACCTAAAACCAGATTAAATGTAGTTGGTTTGAATCCAAGATTCAAATTCAAACTCCATATGTGGATATTTAAATGCCATTAGTATGATTTGTGCTAAACAGCAGCTATAAGTTGTTCTAACATGCATGAAAATGGTATAGATGGATTCCTTGAATTTTTCTGATAATTTTTCATATATAATTTATTTAATTTGGAGCTACGGTTGAATTTCTATGAATTTTAGAAGTTTTAGGCATTTTCTGAATTTTCCTGAATATTTAGAATTAAAATAATTCCAGAAAATGAATTATGGCGTCAGCATTGCGTCACTATGACGTCAGCAGGTCAACAGACGCTGCTGGTGGTCAAACCTGACCAGTGGGGTCCACTGGTCAGTGACTGAGGCTGGTTAGTGTCAATGGCAGGTGGGGCCGGGTCAACAGACACGTCAGCAGGTCAATACTGACGTGTGGGGTCGGTCAACGTCCATGTCAGCGTGGTCAAAGCTGACGGGTGGGGCCCATGTGGTTAGTTAAACTAAACAGAAAAAATACTAATCCTAATTAGGCGCAGGGGCCCACATGGCAGTGGCTCATAGGGTGATTAGCCCCTAATTAAGTGGCCACATCGGCCCGCCGGAGTTTGGCCGGCGGTGACCACAGAGCACGGCGGAGCACGCCGGACATGCGCTAGGGGCTTCGGATTCGCGCGCTGAGGGCACCGGGGCGTAGCCCGGGCTCTCCTGCAACTGATGGGGTAGGTGGGAGGCTGCGGGGACGCCGGGGCTCGCCGGAGTGGAGGCCGCGGCGGCTGCCGGAGCTCGGGTTTGGGCGGAGCGAGGTTACGGAGCGCTAGGGGGCTGGCTGAGGGGGCTATGCGGACTCCTGGGGCAGCTAGGAGCATGCTAGGCTCGTCGGACTGGCCGCAACAGCACGTCAGTGCCATGCCCGGCGTCCATGGCGGACGGCGGCGCTCGATACGGTGGCTAGCATGGCTACTGCACGGGAGACCAACGGGGAGAGAGGGGAAACGTAGGAGAGCTCACGGAGGGGCTAGCGGAGGAGACGACGAAGTCGGGGAAGCTCTGGACGCGCCGAATCGGTGGAGTCGATCTCCGGGCACCGGAGGTGAAGACGACGATGCTCCGGTCGACTGCGGCCTCCCCTGGTCGCGTGCGTTGCGTGGGTAGCTTCACGGGGTCAGGGCGGAGCTCAGGGATGCATAGTGGGAGCGAGGGGGTGGCTGTGGCCCCGGTAACGGCGTCGGCGGCGATGGGCTCCGCTCGGGCGCGTGCAGGGAGGGAAGCAGAGGAGGGAACGGGGTCCAGGGGAAGAGAGGGGAGGTGCAGGGGGCGAGGGGAAGTGCGTGGCATCACCAGAGGGCTCGGGGAGGAAGCAGGAGGTGGCCAGAGCAGGGTGGAGGTGGCGCGCACGGCGGCGTCGCGGTGTCCGCGTCCTTCTGGCGAGGAGGAAGACGACAGGGGAGGGAGTGGAGATGGGCTGGGCCGGCTGGGCCGCGCTGGAGGAGCTGGGCCAGGTAAGTGGGCTGAGGTAAGCGCCAGGTAGTCCTCTGCTCTGTTTTTTTTTTCTGTTCTGTTTATTTTTATTTAATTTATTTTGCCACTCTTTTGAATTTAAAATAATTCAAACAATGCCAAAAACTCCTCTGAATATTTTATATTGCTAGATGGACTTTTCCAAAAGCTTATAAAATATTTCAGGGGTATTTGAAATTATATTCTAATTATATGAATATAATTCAAATTCAAATAGCTAATGAATTAAATCCAAAGTCCCAAAAATAAATCCTTAAAAATGTTCAATATTTTGGTTGGGACCAGAACCCTTACCAAAAATTATCAAACATTTAAGAAGAGCATTTTGGAGCAATGAATGAGATTTCTAGGGTTTTTGCCCCTCTTTTATTTAAGTTTTTGAGGCTTCCAAAATTCCCTCAGTTCAAATTTTCAGAATTTAAACATGATGCACACATGAGCTAGCCTAGAGCACTACCAGCAGCTAGGGATGTGACAACTCACACACACTAAACAAGAATCTCGTCTCGAGATTCAAGCGTAGGGTAGGATGAAGGGGAAACGCAAACTAGTACAATCTTCACGATCCAGGGTGCACTTCAGTTGAACGTTGATTCATTCACCATCATTGTCTTGATGTCTTGTTCTGAGAAATCCTGCCAACATGACATGGAGGGAAGAAGGAGACTCTAGAAGGGTCGATCTCCTCGAAGATCGAACAACTCAAGATTAACTTACGGAATGAGACATAGAACCATCTCTCGGGTTGAGACACGAGATACACATCAAGAGGGGTGGAAAGAAACGGATGACGAAGGATCACTAGGTGGACAACAATTCCACACTTAAGAAGGTGGTAAACGATTGTCAACGTAGCAAGGAGTTGAGTTGCCATGATACCACAGCGAGGCACCTTAGGGATGGTGACTTGTAGAAATATCTCCTTAAGTGGCAAAAAGAATTACCTTTGATTCAGAGATCATTGAAACTCTTTAAACCAGCCTAAGGCAATTCTCGAGCGATCGTTTGGAGGGGGGCGGTAGAATGGCATACTCGGACTTGGATGATGTGGATTACCTTGTTGAAGACAACGTAATGGATGAATTTGCTTACCACCGGAAATGGAAGAGACCCATGGTAGAATGGCACATTGGTGGTGTAAGCTGGGAACAAAATGCAAATGCTGGGAATGATTCTGGTAACTGGGGAAGAACCCAACAATAGAGGGTGAATTCACTGTTTGAAAAGGTCATAGCATTGCCGAGGAAACTGAGAGCAAACCCAATTAGTGCCGATGATAACACCTAGCGCTTGTGCGTGCTCTCAAGAACTTGAGCATTTCCATATTCATCAAGGTTTTACCAACATCCGTGTCAAGGATCCTGGCAACACAACATACCACCATGATGAACAACGATGGACGATGCAGATGCATAGGAAGATAACATCAACTCAGATTTCATCCTAGCGAGGCCAAGGAAACAAAATCTGGATGATCGACCGAGAGACATTTAGCACTCCGCTTCTAATGTTCTCCTTGATGTGCTAGTGTAATCCAATCGTTGAAATGGTTTGATAACTAGACAACAAGTAAAAGGTCGGACTTCGGAAGGACAAAAAAATCATAAGGCACAACTAGGGAGTAAATCCTACGAAGTCCTTATGGGAAGGTGGCCAACTTCCTCAAATAGGATACTATAATAACAGGTCTACCGGATGGTTGTGTTGGCCACGACATCCACTTTACCGGTTATTGCGCGACCAATATTATAGTTCTTGGGAAATATTCCAACCATCATATCTGCCTGAGATTCAGATCTGGTTGGTGTCAGGATATTCCAGACTCATCGAGTCTAGGAAGAAAAACGGAAGTTTGCAACACAAATCAACGAGATGACGTTGCGAGATTCTCGGGGAATGAACTACGATAGCAAGCTCCAAAACATGAGCTGGTTCTGCTATAAACATGTGAACACGTTGTCCCAGACAAGCATGCCCACATGGTAGTCTTACAATAAAACACTACCGAGTTCAGGAGGGGGAACCATCAACGAGGGTATCGAAGTCTTGTGCATTACCATGGATTAACACTTAACTCCTTTTCTCGAACAAATCAGTCAGTGGCTTGGGGTGCTACGGAACACATATGGAATGGAGGTTGCAAGTCTCCGAACCACAGAATACTTTCGCACGTATGCATGACTGATTTGGGATGATTCCAAAGAAGCAACATTGACTTTCTCGAATCCACGGCGGCAACTTGCATCAGATGCACATGAATTAAAGGAAGTCACTACCTTCATCCAAACATATGCTTCATGAGCTAGCATGAACAAATGCTTTCAAAAGTTTCCAACACTAGCTTAATGTTCAGCAAAATTATGGAGAAAACAAGGATGTTGTCAATGGGCTCAACAACAATTCATCTAGGTTTCCTTTTTAAAAGGAATTCCATAGTTAAGTGAACACGGTGATAGCATTGGTCATACCAAAGATGTAATGGTGTATGCTCGAGGGATCAACCACGAATAAGACAACATTACGAGCATCGTTGGTACTGATTGACTTGACGATGGCCCACACTCAAATCAAAGGATTGATAAGACAATAGGTCCAACAACTGATCACAAGGACCAATCGATGAAGATATCATCTTTCTTCAACACACACTACACAAGAATATCCCTTTGGAACGAACTAAGTCAGGCAAGCTTTTATCTTCCAACCCTCCAAGTTGTCGTTTAGCTTAACCAACTAGCTCAGGGATATCTAACACCGATTCTTGGAGAGAAGGTGGTTCACAAGAAACCAACTTGATCACGAACTCAACATAGCGGTCAGGTGACAACCCGGTAACACCTCCAAGAAGATATTTGGAAAGTCACGAACCACCGGTATGTTAATAAGCTCGAGAACAATCTTGCTTTTGAGGGCGAGACGATATGATCTAATGAGTGAGGATTTGACAAGATCCTAACTCATCAATCGAAGGGTGCACCGAAATAAGGGCTAGGTAGCACGATCAGTCTTAGAAGGATGATTCAAAAACCAACACGCTAAGAATGAAATTATTGTCCCTTAACTACCAAGCAACGAGGTTGCTGGGAGTATTGATTTCACACATCACAATTCATTTGTCGGTATTCTGGTTGCATCAACACGATGGCCGAGGAATGACCAATGATGGTGAGAGGTATTACTACGTCAAAATTCATGAAAGTTGGTGCAGTTCTCATGACAATTCTGACATAAAGGGGGTAATACTCCAAGGTAGAACAGAACCAAAAGCTGGATTGGCATTTGATCTGCGGAATACAACTACTTTGACCCAATCCTAGATATGGATGAGGTACTGGAGTTTGTTTCTCCTATTCATTCTAAAATAGAATGGCTTGGCGGACCACAAGGGTAATAGGCATCGACGAACGAATGCACGCATACTCTTGACTATCAATTGATAGGCGAGGGTCGGAAACAACTAAGATGGGACAACTCAAAAGAACATATGATTTTCTGAGTTGTGGATGCATGGATTAGCATGTCGAACGAAGTTCAACATATTTCTTCCGGATAACCCATGCAGAAAGGTAGAACTGGCAGAGTCACGATTTATGAATGGAGAACTCATCGAGAGCACTCTTGTTGTCATCTTTTGGTTCAGAAGAACTCCTGCCAAGAATGGTTCATGGTAATTGGAAGAAGGATATACCACGGACCTCGAGGACTATCGCAAAGGTTACTAATATACTAAAGGAACTAGCAACACTATCAACATGAAGTAGGTAGAGTGAATCTCGGGTTCAGAACCCAGGAGTAGAATACCTACTACTAAGTAGCATCACGGGATGCTTCCGAGAATAAAGGCCAGAATCTTCACACTAGGACACAAATCATGGCTAGACCACTAGATGATCCCCTAAGCACTTAGGGTCATAATAATAATTCCAACATATATGTCGAGGCAATAATTACCTCAACACACCGATTAGTGTGGTTAATTTGGCCCATGGGAACATCGGAAATAGAAGGAAGGGATTTGCAAATGCATCGGACTATTTAGAAACCTGGGATGACTCGGACAGCATAACGGCTATAATTGCTCAAAAAGATTTGAGACAATCACAAAAATGGTGGCATAACCACTCAGAAGCACAATATCAAGGTTTCGAGATCAACAATTAACATACAGAAGTAGTAAGAACTGAACTGAGACTTAAATCCAACAATCTATAAGTCTACGGATTAGTAACACGTGATCCTGATAGAAAGAAAAGATAGCCTAGTTCTTAATCCCCGCAGGAAAGATAAGATGACTCAGATCAGAAGGCATAAGGTATAAGGAGTAAAAAAAAGCCTTACGTTCCATCCCACAATCAATTCCCTTATATAACTAAAGAATTTCTAGACTCAACTTCGACCAGTTTGGCTTGGTAATCCTACAGGCAGTCAAGCTCTGATACCAACGCTGTCAGGACCCCGACTCAATGCCACATCGATCTAGCATGTAACACCTCATATCACTTTGCGGCCTCACGCACGGTATTCCCACGGGTGTCGCCCTACCTTTACCCGGGACCGTTTGCGCCTTTTGGCACACGTATATGACAGTGTCGCTAGCATCTATATGATAAGGAGCCCGGGCTGACATGGCTAGTCGTAAACCCAAAGTGGCACAAACTTACAGGGACAGGCATCCATGACCCAGCATCGAACGTGTCGGTCATCAGCGAGTGAATCCAGGCTGTAGCACTGGGCTAGCAGGACTCCGGTATTCATCGCGTGACATTTCCCCGAAGGGACAGACACAGGAACGAAGAAGGACACATGCCGGCCAGCCTAAGTGTTCCGGAGCAGTAGCAAGCTACCATGGCTCGGTGGAAACACTAGGAGACATTTCCCGGTAAGAGAGGCTACTAAAGATAAACAACTAGATGGTCAGATCCCACACATACCAAGCATTTCAATAGCATACACACAATATGCTCGATATGTGCAAATACAACATGGCATCACAACATGACTCTACGACTCAAGTAATTTATTCAATAGGCTCCGAGGAGCGAGATATTACAAACATGGGTCTCATGACCCAACAATCAGAGCATACAAGTCAAAGCACAAGCGGAAGCTATCATGTCTGGGTACAGACACCTATAACTGAAAAAGGCTGAGAAGCCTGACTATCTACCAGATCCTGCCGAGGGCACAAGATCGTAGCTGAGTTAACAAGCTAAACGTCGAAGTCCATGTGGAACTACTAGTGAGACTGAAGTCTCTCTGCAAAAACATAAAATAGGCAAACGTGAGTACAAATGTACCCAGCAAGACTTACATCAGAACTAACTACATATGCATCATTTTCAACAAGGGGATGGTGGGGTTTAACTGCAGCAAGCCAGCTTTGACTCGGTGGCTATCCTGAACTACGACTGCAAATAACTCTTTTGAGGTGGCGCACACGAGTCCACATATTCACCATATCAATACACCACTATGGATCCGCTCCCGTCTCCCTACGAGAACGCCATCCATAGCACTCACGCTTATCTTGCGTATTTTAGAGTATCCACTTTCACTTGTCTATGAACTGATATAAGCAACCCAGAAGTCCTTTTCCGCGGACACGGCTATTCGAATAGATTAGGTTAACCCTGCAGGGGTGTACTTCTTCACACACGCTCTCACCACTTACCGCCGTTTACACGACATGTACTCGGCAACCTTCAAGCGGAAGCCCAACGTGGGTGTCGGCCACGACCTACCTAATCACCTAAGTCTCTAGTCCAGGTTTATCGCCTATTCGGGTTCCATCCATGAGGAGATCCGGCCGGAGTTTCGCTCACAGCCCCAAACGATGTGAACAGGGTTCCGTGACACCAAACGGGCGCCCGGTTTACCCGGCCACGTGCCTACCGCATCACAGCCCACCCCTACGGTCAGTGCTGCGCACGGCCTCCAGCATACTACAAACACCAGAAACTACTTGCAACTCCTGGACAGAGGACAAGGGTGATCAAGAAGCCGAGAGGGTCCATTGGTTTCGGGCCCAATGCGTGGTAGTAGCTGAATCATGGATCACAAACACAGAACTCAGTTCCTGAGGACGGCTGCAATGAGACAACCCACCATGTACTCCTACATGGCCTCTCACCGCTACCTTTACCAAAACGTGTTCACACACTTAGCTCACACACAGTAGGACATGTTCACACGCCTCTGATTCATCCCCGATGAATCAGACCTGACTCAACTCTAAGCAGTAGCAGGCATGACGAACAAACATGAATGAGTAGGCACAACAGGCTCAAACAACTCCTACTCATGCTAGTGGGTTTCATCTATTTACTGTGGAATGACAGGTCATGCAAAGGATAAAGGGGTTCAGCTACCGCAGCAAGTAACAGATGAATCGATGTTGTCCTAATGCAGTAAAAGAGAGCAGGAGCGAGAGAGTGGGATTTTATCGGAATGAACAAGGGGGTTTTGCTTGCCTGGCACTTCTGAAGATAACATTGAGTCTTCATCAGTGTCAACGATCACATCATCGGTATCACGTCTATCGAGAGGGGACAGATACCGGCAAATACAGAAAAACACGATCAATGCAATGCACAATATGATGCATGCTATGACATGGCAATATGAATGTGTTTTGGGCTAATGCACCTAAAACCAGATTAAATGTAGTTGGTTTGAATCCAAGATTCAAATTCAAACTCCATATGTGGATATTTAAATGCCATTAGTATGATTTGTGCTAAACAGCAGCTATAAGTTGTTCTAACATGCATGAAAATGGTATAGATGGATTCCTTGAATTTTTCTGATAATTTTTCATATATAATTTATTTAATTTGGAGCTACGGTTGAATTTCTATGAATTTTAGAAGTTTTAGGCATTTTCTGAATTTTCCTGAATATTTAGAATTAAAATAATTCCAGAAAATGAATTATGGCGTCAGCATTGCGTCACTATGACGTCAGCAGGTCAACAGACGCTGCTGGTGGTCAAACCTGACCAGTGGGGTCCACTGGTCAGTGACTGAGGCTGGTTAGTGTCAATGGCAGGTGGGGCCGGGTCAACAGACACGTCAGCAGGTCAATACTGACGTGTGGGGTCGGTCAACGTCCATGTCAGCGTGGTCAAAGCTGACGGGTGGGGCCCATGTGGTTAGTTAAACTAAACAGAAAAAATACTAATCCTAATTAGGCGCAGGGGCCCACATGGCAGTGGCTCATAGGGTGATTAGCCCCTAATTAAGTGGCCACATCGGCCCGCTGGAGTTTGGCCGGCGGTGACCACAGAGCACGGCGGAGCACGCCGGACTTGCGCTAGGGGCTTCGGATTCGCGCGCTGAGGGCACCGGGGCGTAGCCCGGGCTCTCCCGCAACTGATGGGGTAGGTGGGAGGCTGCGGGGACGCCGGGGCTCGCCGGAGTGGAGGCCGCGGCGGCTGCCGGAGCTCGGGTTTGGGCGGAGCGAGGTTACGGAGCCCTAGGGGGCTGGCTGAGGGGGCTATGCGGACTCCTGGGGCAGCTAGGAGCACGCTAGGCTCGTCGGACTGGCCGCAACAGCACGTCAGTGCCATGCCCGGCGTCCATGGCGGACGGCGGCGCTCGGTATGGTGGCTAGCATGGCTACTGCATGGGAGACCAACGGGGAGAGAGGGGAAACGTAGGAGAGCTCACGGAGGGGCTAGCGGAGGAGACGACGAAGTCGGGGAAGCTCTGGACGCGCCGAATCGGTGGAGTCGATCTCCGGGCACCGGAGGTGAAGACGACGATGCTCCGGTCGACTGCGGCCTCCCCTGGTCGCGTGCGTCGCGTGGGTAGCTTCACGGGGTCAGGGCGGAGCTCAGGGATGCATAGTGGGAGCGAGGGGGTGGCTGTGGCCCCGGTAACGGCGTCGGCGGCGATGGGCTCCGCTCGGGCGCGTGCAGGGAGGGAAGCAGAGGAGGGAACGGGGTCCAGGGGAAGAGAGGGGAGGTGCAGGGGGCGAGGGGAAGTGCGTGGCGTCACCAGAGGGCTCGGGGAGGAAGCAGGAGGTGGCCAGAGCAGGGTGGAGGTGGCGCGCACGGCGGCGTCGCGGTGTCCGCGTCCTTCTGGCGAGGAGGAAGACGATAGGGGAGGGAGTGGAGATGGGCTGGGCCGGCTGGGCCGCGCTGGAGGAGCTGGGCCAGGTAAGTGGGCTGAGGTGAGCGCCAGGTAGTCCTCTGCTCTGTTTTTTTTCTGTTCTGTTTATTTTTATTTAATTTATTTTGCCACTGTTTTGAATTTAAAATAATTCAAACAATGCCAAAAACTCCTCTGAATATTTTATATTGCTAGATGGACTTTTCCAAAAGCTTATAAAATATTTCAGGGGTATTTGAAATTATATTCTAATTATATGAATATAATTCAAATTCAAATAGCTAATGAATTAAATCCAAAGTCCCAAAAATAAATCCTTAAAAATGTTCAATATTTTGGTTGGGACCAGAACCCTTACCAAAAATTATCAAACATTTAAGAAGAGCATTTTGGAGCAATGAATGAGATTTCTAGGGTTTTTGCCCCTCTTTTATTTAAGTTTTTGAGGCTTCCAAAATTCCCTCAGTTCAAATTTTCAGAATTTAAACATGATGCACACATGAGCTAGCCTAGAGCACTACCAGCAGCTAGGGATGTGACACCCTCTCGGAAGCCAACCGGCGTGAGATGGACCGAGCTGTCGGTGGCATGCCGGCTCCTAGGGGGCCTATTCGCATCGGCTCGATCCGACAGTGTGGCGCGACCATCGCCAGCATGTTCGGGATGGATCGTCCCTACTACGCCACACCTGCAGAGAACATACGAGCTGCCCAAGCGACAGCAGATGAGTTAGACAAGCTCGAGGGCGACGAGCATCGCCACATGGCGGAGCGTGTCCAGCAGCTCCTTGACGCGGCCGCCGAGCAACAAGAGGCCGACTGCCGCACTGAAGCGCCCAACCGGCGAAATGACGATCTGCCCCATCGCTAGGATCATGGCGCGACATCACGGACGCCGACTGGTGGCGTGCATGGTAGAAGAGGCAATGAGTCGGCTGCCAGCCGCAGTCGGACTCGCCTCACCATCGAGCGTGACGTAGATGATCGCCCCCGAGCTGTAGAGCGACAAGGCGACCCGCCTCCTCCTCCGCCTCATAGAGAAAGACACCCCACTCCGCCGCTTGTCACGCACCCGACACTCGGCGATCGCCTTGGCCGCCGGGAAGGAGTCGGGGAGAACGACGCCCACCACCGGATTGATCGCCTCAATCAATCCCTGGTGCTAGAAGAAGAAGACGCATTGGGCCCGCCCTGTTTTGGCCCTCGAATCCGAGACGAGCCTTTCCCTAGAGGGTTCACGCTTCCAAGAGATACGCCCAAGTACACCGGCTCCGTGAAGCCGGAGGACTGGCTGGTCAACTACTCCATGGCCGTCAGCACAGCAAACGGTAACAAGCGCATTGCTGTGAAGTACATCCCGCTCATGCTCCAGGGCACAGCCCGTATGTTGCTCAACAGCTTGAAGCCCCGCAGCATCAACAGCTAGGTTGATTTCACCGAAGCCTTCATCCGCAACTTCACCAGCACGTACAAGTGGCCTCCCAAGCCCCGCCAGCTCTCCTTGTGTGTCCAAGGACCCAGCGAATCAACTCGCGACTATCTCACGCGTTGGGCCGAGCTGCGCAACTCTTGCAAGGGCGTGCATGAAGTGCAGGCCATCGAATACTTCACCGCCGGGTGCCGAGAGGGCACCCTTCCCAAGCACCAACTTCTCTGTGATGAGCCAGCGACCCTTGACAAACTGCTGATCATCACTGATAAGTACGCCATGGCCGACTCCTCCATGAAGGCGGAAATCCAAGTCAATGCATCCGGCAAAGTGGCTCCTCAGGCTCCTCGGACTCCGGCTGGCGACACCAATCAGCGTCAACAGTAGAATGACAACAAGCGCAAGGCCACACAGCCCGCTCCCACAAGCTGGCAGGTGGCGACAGTCGAGGACCAGCAGCCGGAAGGGCAACCTCCACCCAAGCGTCAGAAGGGCGGCAAGCCCAATTGGTTGCTCGCCTCCTCGTACGAGAAAACTCTTGACACACCCTGCAAGTTCCATAGTGGCGCGAAGCCGTCCAACCACACCACTCGGAAGTGCCATTGCCTCACCCGAATCGCCAAGGGAGATGGACTCCTGCCTCCTCTGCCTGCCGGCCCGCCGCCTCCTCCACCCCAGCAACCGGCGGTTCGGCCAGTCGGCACCATACAAGATGAATATCCTGAGGAGCATGGAGCCTATGTCATGTTCACCAGTGTGGCCGATGACAGGCGCAGCAAAAGGCAAGAGCGGCAAGAAGTACATGTAGTGGCGTCAGAGACCCCAGAGTTCGTACATTGGTCTGAGAAGCCTATCAGTTCGAGCAGGGCTGACCACCCGGAGGTGATGCCCTCTCCTGGTTCTTATGCCTTGGTCTTAGATGCCACCTTCACAACAGAGAGGCGGGCTGCTCGTTTCTCCCGAGTCCTGATAGATGGCGGCAGCAGCATCAACATCCTGTATCGTGACACTATGGAGAAGTTGGGAATCAAACAGAAGCAGCTTCACCCTAGTCGGACTGTATTCCATGGCATAGTTCCTGGCCTTTCCTGCTCACCAATCGGCAAGACCTAGATTGACGTTCTCTTCACAAACAAAGATCATTTCCGCCGAGAGCCAGTCTGGTTTGAGGCGATGGACCTTGAGAGCCCCTACCATGCGCTACTTGGCCGGCCTGCTCTGGCCAAGTTTATGGCGGTCCCCCACTATGCTTACCTCAAGATGAATATGCCAAGTACAAAGGGAATCCTAACCATAGTCGGAGATTACAAGAAGTCGTCCGCCTGCGATGCAGACAGCAGCCGGCTGGCCAAGTCCCTTGTGATTGCAGCTGAAAAGCGGCTCCTTGACCAGGTTGTGGCGATGACAGGCAAGCAGCCGGAAATGTCACCCATCCCTAAGGAGTCAGAAGTTGAGGGCTCGTTCAAGCTGGCGAAGGAAACAAAGAAGATACCCTTGGACAGCAAATAGGAAAGCGAGCTCATCGATTTCCTCTGTGAGAATTAGGACATGTTTGCATGGTCTCCCAAGGACATGTCGGGTGTTCCGACGGATTTCGCCGAGCACAAGCTACATGTCCGACCTGACGCCAAGCCGGTCAGGCAGCCCTTGCACCGCCTGTCAGAAGAAAAGAGAAGAGTTGTTGGGGAAGAGATAGCCTGGCTTATGGCAGCCGGCTTTATCATGGAAGTATTCTTCCCAGAATGGTTAGCCAATCCGGTCCTTGTGCTGAAGAAGAATAAGCAGTGGCGCATGTGTATTGATTATACCAGCCTCAAAAGAGCTTGCCCCAAAGATCCCTTTGCTTTGTCAAGATGTCAGGACCCCGACTGAATGCCACACCGATCTAGGATGTAACACCTCATATCACTTTGCGTCCTCACGCACGGTATTCCAACGGGTGTCGCCTTACCAGGCCCGGGACCATTTGCGCCTATTGGCACACGTATGTGATAGTGTCACTAGCATCCATATGACAAGGAGCCCGGACTAACATGGCTAGTCGTGAATCCAAAGTTGCACTAACTTACAGGGACATGCATACATGACCCAACATCAAACGTGTCGGTCATCAGCAAGTGAATCCGGGCTCTAGAAACTGGGCTAGCAGGACTCCGATAAACCGGTGTCACGCCCAATATGCGACCCTATCCTAAAGAGACTCGAAGGTCCCACCAAGGATAGAAACGCATATTGACATGCTTTTGCAAGGTGGATATCATTACATCAACATTACATAATACATACAAAAGTCATACAATGCCACACGAATACAACATCATCTTACATAAGAGCACCATCCAACTACGGATGAAACACAAACAGAAACTCAAACGACATCCACCCTGCTAGCCCAGGCTGCCGACCTGGAACCTATCCCCTGATCGAAGAAGAAGCAGAAGAAGAACTCCAAAACAAGCAAACATCTCTCTTGCGTCATGATCATCGCATAACCTATACCTGCAACTGTTGTTGTAGTAATCTGTGAGCCACGAGGACTCAGCAATCCCATTACCATGGGTATCAAGACTAGCAAATCTTAATGGGTTAGGAATGGATAACTGGTGAGGTTGCAGCAGCAACTAAGCATGATATGGTGGCTAACATACGCAAATAAGAGCGAGAAGAGAAGAAACAGAACGGTCGTGAAGCTAGCAATGATCAAGAGGTGCTCCTGAACTCCTACTTACGTCAAACATAACCCAAAACCGTGTTCACTTCCCGGACTCCGCCGAGAAGAGACCATCATGGCTACACACGCAATTGATGCATTTTAATTCGGATCTGGTGTCAAGTTATCTACAACCGGACAATAACAAATTCCCATCTGCCACATAACCGCGGGCACGGCTCTCAAAAGTTTATGCCCTGCAGGGGTGTCCCAACTTAGCCCATGATAAGCTCTCACGATCAACAAAGGATATTCCTTCTCCCAGGAAGACCCGATCAGTCTCGCAATCCCGGTTTACAAGACATTTCGACAATGGTAAAACAAGACCAGCAAAGCCGCCCAATGCGCCGACAATCCCGATAGGAGCTGCACATATCTCGTTATCAGGGCAACACGGATGAGACATCCTACGAGTAAAACCAGACCTCGAGTTTCCCCGAGGGGGCCCTGAAGTCTACTCGGTTCGGACCAGCACTTAGAGAAGCACTGGCCCGGGGGGGCTAAAATAAAGATGACCCTCGAGAGCGTGACTCCCAAGGGAACAGTAGGTGGTGGTGAGGCAAATGGTAAAACCAAGGTTGGGCCTTGCTGGAGGAGTTTTATTCAAAGCGAACTGTCAAGGGGGTCCCATAAATCACCCAACCACGTTAGGGACGCAAAATCCGGGAACATAATACTGATATGACGAAACTAGGGCGGCAAGAGTGGAACAAAACACCAGGCATAAGGCCGAGCCTTCCACCCTTTACCAAGTATATAGATGCATTAATAATATAAGAGATATTGTGATATCCTAACATAATCCTGTCCACCATGGAGCAATCTTCATCTTCACCTGCAACTAGCAACACTATAAGAGGGGCTGAGCAAAATCTGTAACATAGCCAAGCAACGGTTTGCTGGGAAGGGTGAAAAGGTTAGAGGCTGACATGGCAATTTGGGAGGCTTGAAGAGCAAAAGATAGGTAGCGCAGCAAAGCGATAGAACGAAGCAACTAGCATAGCAATGATAGTAGTGAGATCCAATGTGACGATCATCTTGCCTGAAGTCCCGCTAGGAAGAAGAACGAGTCCATGAAGAAGACGAACGGGAGTAGTCGAACGAATCCTCACAATCGCAACATTACCGGAACTAAGAAGAAACACCGGAAAGAAACAAACAACATGGTAAATGCACAAGCATAAACATGGCATGATGCACAAACAAGTATGATGCATGTCCGGTTTAATGAGGCATGGCATGGCATGGCAAAGTGCAACAAACAATACTACAAGTTAAGTGGAGCTCAATATGCAATGAGTTGCATATTGACAAAACACCACATCAACTATTTAGTTCTCTCTTTTTTATGTACCCAACAATATTAAATGTTGTTAAACATGGCAAGGGGTGAAGCATAAGAAAACTACCTACCTAGGCAAGTTTAAATGATGCCGGAACAACGAATAACAATTCCGGAAAATCTCCATGTGCATATTTTAGATTCGGTATTGTTCTGCCCTAAACCATATTTTATTGTTGTTAAACAGGAAAACAAACTGCACCATCTTAAACTAGGCATTTTCCCACCCCATTTACATATAAAGTTTATTTAAAACGAGCTACGGTTATTTAGTTATGAAATAAATCATTTTAACATGACATTTATAAAAATTTAAACAAACAACAAGTTTAAACATTTTTTACATGGATGAAAGCAGCATATTATTAATCTACACAAAATTCTAAGCATTTTACATGTTTAAATCATTTTAATCCGATGCATGGTTTGTGAGATATTAAATGCATGAACATGAGGGTCTTTTCTGTAAAACTGTAATTCACTGGATAATAGACAAATTCGCAGACAGGGAAAAAACATGACACGGGCCGCATCTATACAGGAAGCCCAACAGAGGAAAAGGCCGGGGGGCTGCTCACCCATGGGCCAAGCCCAGGAAGGAAGCAGGCCGGCTGGGCACTGGGGACTTGGCGAAGCAGAGGAGGGCTCGCGGTCAACACGAGGAGGGGAGGCCGGTTCAGGGCGATGCAGTCAACGACGCGGTGCGGTGCTGCGAACGTTTTCTCCTGCTCGAAGCAGAAGTAGGGGAGGCAGCGACGCGATGGTGAGGCTCCACGGCAGCAGGACTTGGCGTAGGCGGGGCATATCCGGCAAGGCGAGGACGGGGCGGCGGAACTTGGCGCGGCGGTGGAACGGAGCTGTATGAGAAGCTCCATGCGGCTGGGTGCTCCATCTCTCCTGTACCCGAACAGAGAGAGAGGAAAGGTTAGAGAAGAGATAGGGAGGGCGTCAGGGAGAGAGAAAGGAACAAAAGCAGTGCGGGGCACTCATCTGCTCGTCGGGGATTCACCGGAGCAGCGAGGCAAGGTCGGGGCCGGCTAGGAGGCGCCGTGGCTCCGGAGGAGGTCAAGCATGAGGAGAAGGTCGAGGACGGCTGGGGGTGACGGCCTGAACCTGCTGCTGGTGACGCTCGTGGTCGATCTGGGTGAGGTAGCGGTGAGGTTCGACGGGGCCGGCGCCGATCCAACGTAGAGGTGGCCGGAGGCGGTCAACAAGGATCACGGGATCGAGCAGGCGGTCTCGTTCATGGCGTCTCCTGTTCCTGTGAATAAGAGAAGGAGAGAGCTGAGAGAGGGAACAGGGAGAGGGAAAGGAAGGAGAGTGAGGCGACGGGGAGCTGCAGCATGACCTGGTGCTCCGGTCGGTGAGGTCGAGGGAGGCAGAGACGGCGGGGAGGGGAGGTGCTGTTGTGGTGGATCGGGAAGGTGGAAGCAGGGGAGTGCGCTGGTTGGATCGGTGGGGAAAACTAGGAGAAGGTAGTTGGTGGCTAGATCAGGAGAGATCCCGAGGAAGAAGGAGGTTTGTCGGGTGGCTCGAATGGATCGGGCAAGATCCCGAGGATGGAGGAGGCAGTGGCCGACGGCGGCGGGGAGCATATGATAGATGGGACGGCAAGGTCTAGGGTTAGACTTATATAGGCAGGGGATTAGGGTAGGGGTTATCTAGGTCCCTCCGATCGTAATCGGACGGTTCGAAATAAATAGGTTAGGAGAGTTAAAGAAGAAACCAAAGATGTTTTAAAGATGTTTGGGGATGATCCGGACCCAACTGTAACGAAAGTCCGGTTGGGTTCGAGGAAGTTTATGATACGGGCGAGGGGTCAATGAGACTCCGGTTTAGGCAAGAGGGCAAATGAAGAATAAGGTTGGTCTCGAAACGGTCAAGGAAAAGAAGGAGGAAACACGGCAACTACGAGCGGATGCAAGTTTGAAAACAATGACGGCAACAGAGTGCCGATGTAATGCGGATGATGTCATGATGAAATGCAACAAACAAATAAAACACACGGCAACAATGAAAAACAAGGAAGGCGTCTGGAGCATCAGTCTCAGGGCGTTACAACACTCCACCACTACAAGAGGATCTCGTCCCGAGATCTAGGATGGCCCCGGAGGGAAAGTGAAGAGGAAGAGAAGAGGTAAAACTGAGTTGCTTCTTTGACGAACGAGTGAAAACACGAACCTTGAGAGGTTGAGAAAATGAATGAAAGAAAACAACGAAGATGAACAAAGTTGAAAAAACTCCGTAAGAAAAGAGGAACAAGGGATACAGCGAGAACCAAGAGGTTTTGTGATAAGATAGATATTGAAACCACTCCGGTTAAAACTAGATAGAGAAGGAATAAGATAGATACTGAAAGAAGAAGTAAAACTTGATAAGATGAAAAGGACTTGAAGAGATGACACAACACTCCGGTTAACTAGAAAGCACGAAAAGAACATGATCCTCACAATTCGAGATGATGAGTCAATGAGAGCAATATCACAATGCCTCCGGAAGAAGAATAGAAGATAGATCATTGGAATAATAGAATGGAGAAGGAAATGCCAACTTCTGTCAAAAATGAGCTTGGAAAGCACCCTTCCAAGAAGGTTACAACGAAGTCGTTCGAAAACCAACAACGAAACGAATAATCTTGTAGCGGGCTTATGGAAAACATCTCAACATGAAGAGGTGACAACCGGCCACTAACGAAAACAATTGCTTGCTCTGAGATCAACGAAGAGATGAAAACTTCTTCCACCAAGAGGATAAAGAGCAAGCCTGGGTCATGCATAATCACCACAAATAGCAGCAACCCTTAAGGAAAGGCTTTAGGTGAAATATGACAAAAGATAACTCCAACAAAGGGATTGATGGATTCAAAATACCTCATTCTTGACAACATGAGAATCGCGAAACCTGAATGGAAATTGCCAAGAATGATATAACACCACCTCAAAAGCTAAGGTAGAAAGAATTGAAATTCGAAATGCAAGAAGGACAATACTTGAACGCCTCAAAAGAAAACATGTGTTGAGCACCATGTTTAATTTTGAGTATAGCTTGGCGGGTCATAACTTCAAGAGAAATCTTGAAGAACAATTGAAGAATGAAAAGAATCCTTGACGAACCACCATGTAGAGCCTCCATGAAGAACTCCAGTAATAAAAGGATGATAGAAAGAGAGAGAAGTTGAAAACACAAAGTGAAGCCTTGCGATGACTTAGATGGAGCTTCGCGACGAGATAATGCGGAAAACTTGGAACTCCAGAAAAGAAAAGATGAAGAATCTCGAACCGAGAAATGTGACATGATGAACAACGATGGAAAGAAGAAACTAGATCACTTGGATGAAACAATAATAAGAATTATGTTATGCGTATCCTTCACCAATTTAAATTGATGACAAGTGACAGATTTGGCATACTACTTATTCTTCTTGAGGGATTAAGGATAGAGATAGCGCAAACTTGAGAAGGTATTGATGGAACCACTGGTGGGATTTGGAAACAACGAATGAATTGATATGATAACAAATGAAATGAAATCTTGAACGAACCACCATAAAAATTGGGAAAGAGAGTAGCAAGGGCACAATTCACCGGAAAGAATTGGAAAACGAATGAAGACACTTGAGGGGATTTAGATACATGAGAACAAAGAGGCCATGAACTGATTAGAGGTTATTTGAACGATGCACCTGTAAGATTTGGAGAACGATAGCTACACGCTGAGAATGAAGAATTATGACATGATGGCCTTTGGAGGAAAGAAATGGAAACAACTCATGAAATGCTCCGGATGGGTGAAAATAATTTCCACAATCAAAAACAATTATGAGAGGATGGCATCAAACTTGAACTACGCATCTTTGGAAGAACGGGTAAGGATTTAAGAGGAACTCTCCTTTGATCTTCAAAATCCGAGAATGAGGATGAGAAACACCACCATGAATTGTTGATATACTCCGGAAGAATGAAAACCGAAAAGGTTGAGCCAACGATGAAAAGAATTTGAAAGCGATCTTGGAGAAGGCATGTGACTGATGAAAATTCGTTCTTACGTCAAACTTGGAAATGAATTTGAGAATGGCTCCGGGAAAATTGGAAGAGTCAGGTAAGATCCTGGGAAAAGACCTGTGGGTTAGGGCCCACTGAAGAGAAACACCTTTGAAAAGATTTTATAGAGAGATTGTACCTGTTGAATTAAATGGCTTGAATGATATAAGCATCTCAAAATATCTTGAACGGATTGAGAATGGAAACACAAGTCTTGTGAGATATCTTCAGCACTCCAGGACAAATGAATAGGAAGAAGTGAATGATTAAGAGGTGCATCAGCATGAGAAAGCATGAGAAACGAGGAAAGGAATATGATGAATATCAAAAGCTTGAATTGGATCCACCGAAGAAGAAACAACACTGAAGGATGATGAACTTGAAACTGTTGAGCATCTTCATGGGAAATCACTGGATAAAAACATTGAAAGAAAAGAATGAGGAGACTTCCCACAAATAAAAGGATACTTGATTAAGAAATCTGAGTCCTTGAAGAAAAAGGGTGGGAGGGCGGGAAAACAAAGACAACTTGGGACGGATGAAACAAACTCCGTTGAGAAAACTTAGAATTTGATCTTGCGGTTGAAATGATCGGATCCACTTGAAGAGAAGCACGCCGGTTGGAAAAGAAATAACATGACACTCTCGATGATCAAAAAGGATTAGTACTCCCATAGAAATATCAGAAATCGCTTGAAAGGTATGGAATCAACACTTGACATTGAAGCAACTCAAATACCACAACTCAAAACAAAACAAAGGATTGGCTTGCAAAAATAAGCCGGAACAAATACATATGATAGATCCCATATCGTATCATGTGCCTGTTGGAAAGATATCCTACGAGATACTTGAATTCCCACCTATAAACTCCTGAAACTTTCTGGTTATGCAATCTGGTGTTGGGGATACAGGGGAAGCAATATATCTCACCCAAACTAACAATCCCTACATCCAGCTGTATCCATCCGTCAACACATAACCAAGAAAACTCCGGAAATTGTGTACCTCAACCTTCGAAAAGCATCCGTTATACGAGCTATGGAAATACTCCCGAACTCCCCAGTACTGGGTGGCGTCGAGGTTATCTCACCAACAAATGCATAAAAGAGATTTTCGATGTCGGCAAAACTCAGGTATTCCAGAACTGCAACGATAAAATTGTGACGACAACACCTCGGAGCTCAACTCCCCGGGACACTGCCACAACCCCTAAATGTCAGGAGGCACCAAGAACAATGTTCTCGTCACAAGAATATCGGAGCGATCCCAAGATATCCGTGAGATCCTAAAAAATTTTTGTGAAAATTTGAGGAGAGGAAAGGCAAAACATCTACGTCAGGAGGCCTCACCAGAGCGACGAAGGGGGCTGAGGAGTAAAAAGAATCCTACTCTCCGATATATATAATCCTAAGACTCAAAATAGTTTTCTTCTAGACTCAACAACGGCCAATAAACAAGGGGGCTCCTATGGTCGGTCGAGGCTCTGATACCAACTTGTCACGCCCAATATGCGACCCTATCCTAAAGAGACTCGAAGGTCCCACCAAGGATAGAAAGGCATATTGACACGCTTTTGCAAGGTGGATATCATTACATCAACATTACATAATAGATGGGGAGACATACAAAAGTCATACAATCCCACATGAATACAACGTCATCTTACATAAGAGCACCATCCGACTATGGATGAAACACAAACAGAAACTCACACGACATCCACCCTGCTAGCCCAGGCTGTCGACCTGGAACCTATCTCCTGATCGAAGAAGAAGCAGAAGAAGAACTCCAAAACAAGCAAACATCGCTCTCGCATCATGATCATCGCATAACCTGTACCTGCAACTGTTGTTGTAGTAATCTGTGAGCCACGAGGACTCAACAATCCCATTACCATGGGTATCAAGACTAGCAAAGCTTAATGGGTAAGGAATGGGTAAGTTGTGAGGTTGCAGCAGCGACTAAGCATGATATGTTGGCTAACATACACAAATAAGAGCGAGAAGAGAAGCAACGGAACGGTCGTGAAGCTAGAAATGATCAAGAGGTGATCCTGAACTCCTACTTACGTCAAACATAACCCAAAACCGTGTTCACTTCCCGGACTCCGCCGAGAAGAGACCATCACGGCTACACACGCGGCTGATGCGTTTTAATTCGGATCTGATGTCAAGTTATCTACAACCGGATATTAACAAATTCCTATCTGCCACATAACCGCAGACACGGCTCTCGAAAGTTTATACCCTGCAGGGGTGTCCCAACTTAGCCCATGATAAGCTCTCACGATCAACGAAGGATATTCCTTCTCCCAGGAAGACCCGATCAGTCTCAGAATCCCGGTATACAAGACATTTCAACAATGGTAAAACAAGACCAGCAAAGCCGCCCGATGCGCCTACAATCCCGATAGGAGCTGCACATATCTCATTCTCAGGGCAACACCGGATGAGACATCCTGCGAGTAAAACCAGACCTCGAGTTTCCCCGAGAGGGCCCCACAGTCTACTCGGTTCGGACCAGCACTTATAGAAGCACTGGCCCGGGGGGGCTAGAATAAAGATGACCCTCGAGAGCACGACTCGCAAGGGAAAAGTAGGTGGTGGTGAGGCAAATCGTAAAACCAAGGTTGGGCCTTGCTGGAGGAGTTTTATTCAAAGCGAACTGTCAAGGGGGTCCCATAAATCACCCAACCGCATTAGGGACGCAAAATCCAAGAACATAATACCGATATGATGGAAACTAGGGCGGCAGGAGTGGGACAAAACACTAGGCATAAGGCCGAGCCTTCCACCCTTTACCAAGTATATAGATGCATTAATAATATAAGAGATATTGTGATATCCCAACATAATCCTGTCCACCATGGAGCAATATTCATCTTCACCTGCAACTAGCAACGCTATAAGAGGGGCTGAGCAAAAGCGGTAACATAGCCAAGCAACGGTTTGCTGGGAAGGGTGAAAAGGTTAGAGGCTGACATGGCAATTTGAGAGGCTTAAAGAGCAAAAGATAGGTAGCGCAGCAAAGCAATAGAACGAAGCAACTACCATAGCAATGATAGTAGTGAGATCCAAGGTGACGGTCATCTTGCCTGAAGTCCCGCTAGGAAGAAGAACGAGTCCATGAAGAAGACGAACGGGAGTAGTCGAACGAATCCTCACAATCGCAACATTACCGGAACTAAGAAGCAACACCGGAAAGAAACAAACAACATGGTAAATGCACAAGCATAAACATGGCATGATGCACAAACAAGTATGATGCATGTCCAGTTTAATGAGGCATGGCATGGCATGGCAAAGTGCAACAAACAATACTACAAGTTAAGTGGAGCTCAATATGCAATGAGTTGCATATTGACAAAACACCACATCAACTATTTAGTTCTCTCTTGTTTATGTACCCAACAATATTAAATGTTGTTAAACATGGCAAGGGGTGAAGCATAAGAAAACTACCTATCTAGGCAAGTTTAAATGATGCCGGAACAATGAACAACAATTCCGGAAAATCCCCATGTGCATATTTTAGATTCGTTACTGTTCTTCCCTAAACCATATTTTATTGTTGTTAAACTGGAAAACAAACTGCACCATGTTAAACTAGGCATTTTCCCACCCCATTTACATATAAAGTTTATTTAAAACCGAGCTACGGTTATTTAGTTATGAAATAAATCATTTTAGCATGACATTTATACAAATTTAAACAAACAGCAAGTTTAAACATTTTTAATATGGATGAAAGCAGCGTATTATTAATCTACACAAAATTCTAAGCATTCTACATGTTTAAATCATTTTAATCCGGTGCACGGTTTGTGAGATATTAAATGCATGTACATGAGGGTCTTTTCTGTAAAACTGTAATTCACTGGATAATAGGCAAATTCGCAGACAGGGAAAAAAACATGACACGGGCCGCATCTAAACAGGAAGCCCAACAGAGGAAAAGGCCGGGGGCTGCTTAGCCATGGGCCAAGCCCAGGAAGGAAGCAGGCCGGCTGGGCGCTGGGGACTTGGCGAAGCAGAGGAGGGCTCGCGGTCAACACGAGGAGGGGAGGCCGGTTCAGGGCGATGCAGTCAACGGCGCGGCGCGGTGCTGCGAACGTTTTCTCCTGCTCGAAGCAGAAGCAGGGGAGGCAACGACGCGATGGTGAGGCTCCGCGGCAGCGGGACTTGGCGAAGGCGGGGCATCTCCGGCAACGCGAGGACCGGGCGGCGGAACTTGGCGCGGCGGTGGAGCGGTGCTGTATCAGAAGCTCCATGCGGCTGGGTGCTCCATCTCTCCTGTACCCGAACAAAGAGAGAGGAAAGGTTAGAGAAGAGATAGGAAGGGCGTCAAGGAGAGAGAAAGGAACAAAAGCTGTGCGGGGCACTCATCTGCTCGTCGGGGATTCACCGGAGCAGCGAGGCAAGGTCGGGGCCGGCTAGGAGGCGCCATGGCTCCGGAGGAGGTCCAACATGAGGAGGAGGTCAAGGACGGCTGGGGGTGACGGCCTGAACCTGCTGCTGGTGATGCTCGTGGTCGATCTGGGTGAGGTAGCGACGAGGTTCGACGGGGCCGGCGCCGATCCAGCGCAGAGGTGGCCGGAGGCGGTCAACAAGGAGCACGGGATTGAGCAGGCGGTCTCGTTCATGGCATCTCCTATTCCTGTGAATAAGAGAAGGAGAGAGCTGAGAGATGGAACAGGGAGAGGGAAAGGAAGGAGAGGCAGGCGACGGGGAGCTGCAGCATGACCTGGTGCTCCGGTCGACGAGGTCGAGGGAGGCAGAGATGTTGGGGAGGGGAGGTGCTGTTGTGGTGGATCGGGAAGGTGGAGGCAGGGGAGTGTGCTGGTTGGATCGGTGGGGAAAAAGGAGAAGGTGGTTGGCGGCTGGATCACGAGAGATCCCGAGGAAGAAGGAGGTTTGTTGGGTGGCTCGAATGGATCGGGCAAGATCCCGAGGATGGAGGAGGCAGTGGCCGATGGCGGCAGGGAGGATTTGATGGATGGGAGGGCTAGGTCTAGGGTTAGACTTATATAGGCAGGGGATTAGGGTAGGGGTTATCTAGGTCCCTCCGATCGTAATCGGATGGTTCGAAATAAATAGGTTAGGGGAGTCAAAGAAGAAACCAAAGATGTTTTAAAGATGTTTGGGGATGATCCGGACCCAACTATAACGAAAGTCCGGTTGGGTTCGAGGAAGTTTCGGATACGGGCGAGGGGTCGATGAGACTCCGGTTTAGGCAAGAGGGCAAACGAAGAATAAGGTTGGTCTCGAAACGGTCAACGAAAACAAGGAGGAAACGCGGCAATTACGAGCAGATGCAAGTTTGAAAACAATGACGGCAACAGAGTGCCGATGCAATGCGGATGATGTCATGATGAAATGCAACAAACAAATAAAACACACGGCGACAACGAAAAACAAGGAAGGCGTCTGGAGCATCGGTCTCGGGGCGTTACAACCGGGCTGTAGCAGGCTAACAGGACTCTGGTAGACACCGCGTGACATTTCCCAGAAGGGACAGACACAGGAACAAAGAAGTACACATGCCGGCCAGCCTAAGTGTTCCGGAGCAGTAGCGAGCTACCAAGGCTCAGTGGAAGCACTAGGAGACATTTCCCGGTAAGAGAGGCTACCAAGGATAAACAACTAGATAGTCAGATCCCACACATACCAAGCATTTCAATAACATATACACAATATGCTCGATATGTGCAAATACAATATGGCATCACAACATGACTCTACAACTCAAGTATTTTATTCAATAGGCTCCGAGGAGCGAGATATTACAAACATGGGTCTCATGACCCAACATTCAAAGCATACAAGTCAAAGCACAAGAGGAAGCTCAAGATGTCTGAGTACAGACATCTACAAATGAAAAAGGCTGAGAAGCCTGACTATCTACCAGATCCTGCCAAGGGCACAAGATTGTAGCTGAGGTAACAAGCTAAACGTCAAAGTCCTAGCGGAACTACTAGTGAGACTGAAGTCTCTCTGCAAAAACATAAAATGCGAAAACGTGAGTACAAATGTACACAGCAAGACTTACCATCAGAACTAACTACATATGCATCATTATCAACAAAGGGATGGTGGGGTTTAACTGCAGCAAGCCAGCTTTGACTCGGTGGCTATCCTAACTACGACTGCAAGATACTCTTTTGAGGTGGCACACATGAGTCCACATATTCACCACATCAATACACCACTACGGATCCACTCCCATCTCCCTACGAGAACGCCATCCATAGCACTCACGCTTATCTTGTGCATTTTAGAGTATCCACTTTCACTTGTCTATGAACTGTTATAGGCAACCCAGAAGTCCTTTACCGCGGACGCGGCTATTCAAATAGATCATTTATAACCCTGCAGGGGTGTACTTCTTCACACATGTTTCCACCACTTAGCGTCTGCACACGACATGTGCTCGGCAGACTTCAAGTGAAAGCCGGCGTGGGTGTAGACCGTGACCTACCTAAACACTCAAGTCTCTAGTCCAGGTTTATTGCCTATCCAGGTTCCATCCGCAGGGAGTCCGGCCGAGGTTTCCACATATGGCCCCGAACGATGTGTACAGGGTACCGCGACACCAAACGGGCGCCCGGCATACCCGGCCACATGCCTACCGCATCCCAGCCCACCCCTCGGGTTAGCGCTGCACACGGCCTCCAGCATACTACAAACACTAGAAACTACTTGCAACTCCTAGACAGAGGACTAGGGTGGTTAACAAGTCGAGCGGGGTCATATTTCGGGGCCCAACTTGTGGTAGTAGTTGTATCATGGATCACAAACACAGAACTCAGTTCCTGAGGACAGCTGCAATGAGACAACCCACCATGTAGTCCTACATTGCCTCTCACTGCTACCTTTACCAAATCGTGTTCACACACTTAGCTCATACACAGTAGGACATGTCCATCACCATTCAAATTCATCCCTGATGAATCAGACCTGACTCAACTCTAAGCATAGCAGGCATGACAACAGGCATGAATGAGTAGGCACATCAGGGCTCAAACAATTCCTACTCATGCTAGTGGGTTTCATCTATTTACTGTGGCAATGACAGGTCATGTAGAGGATAAAGGGGTTCAACTACCACAGCAAGTAACAGATTGTCACGCCCAATATGCGACCCTATCCAAAAGGAACTCGAAGGTCCCACCAAGGATAGACCCGCATATTGAAACGCTTTTGCAAGGTGGATATCATTACATCAACATTACATAATAGATGGGGATACATACAAAACATACAATGTCACCTGAATACAACAACACAACATACAAGAACAACATCCGACTACGGATGAATCATAAACAGAAACTCAAACAATATCCACCCTGCTAGCCCAGGCTGCCGACCTGGAACCTATCCCCTAATCGAAGAAGAAGAAGAAGAAGAACTCAACGCAAGCAAGCATCGCTCTCGCGTCATGATCATCGCATAAACCTGTACCTGTAACTGTTGTTGTAGTAATCTGTGATCCACGAGGACTCAGCAATCCCATTACCATGGGTATCAAGACTAGCAAAGCTTAATGGGAAAGGAAGGGGTAAAGTGGTGAGGTTGCAGCAGCGACTAAGCATGATATGGTGGCTAACATACGCAAATGAGAGCGAGAAGAGAAACAAAGGAACGATCATGAAGCTAGCAATGATCAAGAGGTGATCCTGAACTCCTACTTATGTCAAACATAACACAGAAACCGTGTTCACTTCCCGGACTCCGCCGAGAAGAGACCATCACGGCTACACACGCGGTTGATGCGTTTTAATTCAGATCTAGTGTCAAGTGATCTACAACCGGACATTAACAAATTCCCATCTGCCACATAACCGCGGGCACGGCTCTCGAAAGTTTATACCCTGCAGGGGTGTCCCAACTTAGCCCATGACAAGCTCTCGCGATCAACGAAGGAATAGACCTTCTCCCAGGAAGACCCGATCAGTCTCGGAATCCCGGTTTACAAGACATTTCGACAATGGTAAAACAAGACCAGCAAAGCCGCCCGATGCACCGACAATCCCGATAGGAGCTGCACATATCTCGTTCTCAGGGCACACCGGATGAGCAAGACGACGGGTTGGCATAGACCCTGGTTACCCAGGGGGCGCCGGACATCGCTCGGTTTGGACCAACACTTAGACAAGTATTGGCCCGGGGGGGGGCTAAAATAAAGATGACCCTCGAGAGAGCAACTCCCAAGGGAAAAAGTAGGTGGTGGTGAGGCAAATGGTAAAACCAAGGTTGGGCCTTGCTGGACAAGTTTTATTCAAAGCGAACTGTCAGGGGGGTCCCATAAATCACCCGACCGCATTAGGAACGCAAAATCCGGGAACATAACACCGGTATGACGGAAACTAGGGCGGCAAGAGTGGAACAAAACACCAGGCATAAGGCCGAGCCTTCCACCCTTTACCAAATATATAGATGCATTAATAATATAAGAGATATTGTGATATCCCAACATAAACCCTGTCCACCATGGAGAAATCTTCAACTTCACCTGCAACTAGCAACGCTATAAGAGGGGCTGAGCAAAGTGGTAACATAGCCAAGTAATGGTTTGCTAGGAATGGTGTCAAAGGTTAGAGGTTCATGGCAATTTGGGAGGCTTGAAGAGCAAATGATTGGTAACGCAGCATAGTGATAGAACGAAGCAACTAGCATAGCAATTATAGTAGTGAGATCCAGGGTAGCGGTCATCTTGCCTGAAATCCCGCAAGGAAGAAGAACGAATCCATGAAGAAGATGAAGCCACGAAGACGAACCACACGTAGACGAACGCATCCTCACGATCGCAACGAAACAGGAACTATCGAGAAGAAGCACACAACATGGTAAACACACCACACATAGGCAAGATATGATGCACAACAAGTATGATGCATGACAAGGCTACATGAAGCTACTCATGGCAAGAGATGTTGCAAACAAGAACAACACATCAAGGCAAGTTTAAATGAGGCCCGGAACAACATATAACAATTCCGGTAAGTCCTCATATGCATATTTCGAAATTGGTCCAGAACTGAATAAACCTTATGTTCAAGTTGTTAAACAGCAACTTAAGATGCACCAAGATGATCTACACGAAATTCTAGTCAAGTTACATATAAAGTTCATTTAGTTCGGAGCTACGGCCTAGAAGATATGAGCAAAACAAGTTAAGCATGGCATTGATGCAAAATGCACTCAAACATCAAGAAAACACACCAAAACAAGGATGCACCATGATAATATGGAACTACATGCAAAATCAAGCAAGTTTCATATAAAGCACACTCAAAACGGAGCAACGGTTCAACACACACACACTATACAAGTCCTAACAACAATCTGTCCAAAACAGCAACTAGACATATTGCAAGCATCAAAACAATAAGCTACAACACCCCAACGTAATAACAAAAGGTATGGGCATGAAGTACAGGTAAAGCATAACAAAACATGAACATTGAGCTATCTCCAGAAACAACTAGAACATGCTCAAAAGGACATGGAAATATTGCAAATAATAACAGTTTCAAACTTTGCAGAAATAACGTCAGGTTGCAATGTTTAGAGAAAGCAAACAACATGTTACAGGAACTTATCATGGAAAATAAAGGCATGGCATGAATCTACTAAAAGCATAGATCAAAAGTCCCTTACTGACCATAAGCCAAAAGGGCACAGAAAATATGATGGCACCCATGTAAACATGGCAAGTTATATGGCAGATTCATACATGGCAGAAACAACGATAAGTAGGCATGTTGGTGAGCTTGAACCACTCACCACAGAGCAATACATGGCATGGCAAGGCAACCAACAGTAAGAAGACATGTTTATGAAGCTAAGCATGGCAAGAAAAAGGACATAGGGTGCATGGAACACTAGCAAAACACATGGGAACTAGTGAACTTAACATTAACAAGCTGATAGCAACATTATCAAGCAACTTTGGAGCAAGATATGAACAATCTACAGCAAGCTATAAATGCAACCAGGGGCATGGATGGATAGGGCATAACATGTAGATCAAAACATGTTTATAGAACATCTCCAGATTATGCATAGAATGATTAGTAGCAACATGTTTACATAGCATCACCAAATAACAGATTCAGCCTAGCAGAACAGCAACAACAAGTACACTAGTTAACAAGCTCGATTCACTCACCACAAGTCATTGAATGACAAGATAAGCATAGCATCATCAATAAGACATGTTTATGAAACAAACCAAGTCAAGAACAAGTCCATAGCATGCAAGGATCAACTATAGCAAGCTTGGCCAAATTGAATAACAAGTAAACAATCTGCCAGGAAACATTTTGAAGCAAAAGTAGAGCACCAAAATGACATGCTAGACTACTCCATAATTGCAAACAAGGGCATTAATGGATATACAAAAACCATATGTTCGAAACACCCTTACTGAAGTATCTCAAAATAAGCATGGATCTCTCTGTAGCATCAAGTTTACATGGCATCAAAATAACGGCAGAACAGGGACTAAAATCAGCAATATCACGAAGCCTAGTTTGCATGCTTGTGCTAGTCACCACATTGATCACAAAAATACATGGCATACACCCCTGGAAAGATGGCATGGCATAGATCAAAACACATGTAGACATCAACCTCATAGGATGCACACATCAATCATGGCAAAAATGACAAATGAGCAAGTTATAACAGTTTCAGCAGATCAACATCAACATGCACTCTTCCAACAGCATTTCGGGCATCAAGATGAGCTCAAATGAAAATGATGCAATGGAATGAAATGAAGTACTCGTCGAGTCGAACAATTTGACATATTACACGGACGAAACGGACCTACGGATGCAGAGATACAATGTGATGAACATGGCATGATAACGCAAGATTTCAGGGACTTGGGCGTTTTCGGGGAAGGGGAAAGTCAACCTTCGGCACGGATTCCGAGGCAGGCCGGAGAAGATCGCCGGAGAGGCTGCCGGAGAGGAGGGAGATGGCCGGAGGAGCTCGGGGGAGGTGGTCCCGGCCCGGATCTCGCCGGATCAGGTCGGTGGCGCGCAGGAGGGGCGACGGGGAGGCCGGGCAGCGCGGCCGGAGGGCGCGCGCGGCGCGG
>NC_041385.1:254218158-254225027 GCF_002162155.2 Triticum dicoccoides
CGGGGCGCGGCCGGGGCCCGGTCACGGCATGGGCGGGCCGGCCTCGGGCCCGGCGGGCCGACGGCGCGGGGAGAGAGAGGAGGGACACGTGGCAGGCGGCCACTGATCCGGGGCGGCGGCTCGGGACGTCCGGCGGGCAACGGACATGTCCCGCGGCGGCGGTAGGTGGAGGCTAGGGTTCCATCTGCGATTTGGACGGGGGAGGCACATATATATAGGTAGAGTGAGCTAGGAGAGTCCAAATGAGGAGCGGTTTTCGGCCACGCGATCGTGATCGAACGACCGAGAGCATGGAGGGGAGTTAGATGGGTTTTGGGCCACTTTGGAAGGGGTGTTGGGCTGCACACAAAAGAGGCCTTTGCGGTTGCCCGGTTAACCGTTGGAGTATCAAACGACCTCCAAATGGCACGAAACTTGACAGGCGGTCTACCGGTAGTGTACCAAGGCCGCTTGGCAAACCTCGGTCCATTCCGAGAAAGTTTAACACCCGCTCACAACAGGAGAGAAGAAGGGGACGCCGGATGACATAGGAGTGCCAGATTGCAAAACGGACAACGGGGAAAATGCTCGGATGCAAGAGACGAACACGAATGCAAAATGAGATACACATGATGACATGATAAAATGCAACACGCAAGCAAAAGACATGGCAACGACGACGAATAACTGGCGGACACCTGGCGCATCGAATCCGGGGCGTTACAACACTCCTCCACTAACAAGAGATCTCGTCCCGAGATCTTAAGACCGAGACGGAAAGGAAAAAAGGATGAGGTGAAACAAGAACTCAAGAGAGGAAGCAAAGAATCGAGAGCACTTGAGAAGAAGAGAGGAACGACAAGGATGACGAGAATCGAAAGCTCACGGAATCAGATAGACTATGAAACCACTCGTTCTAACCGGAGTGGTTAGAATGAGAAAAGAAACGAATAAGACTGAAAAGATTTAGGCAGAACTCTGACTGAAAATGGAAGGAATAGAACACGAGCTCCACAAGATGGGATGGCACTTGATGAACTCTTGAAGAATGAATTAAATCCTGAAGAGCCACCATGAAGAACTCCGGTAACAAAAAGATGATGAGATAGAATAATGGATGAAAGAATAAGATGAGCCTTGCGATGATTTAGATGGAGGTTCCGACGAAATGGCCGAGGAAATTTTTACTCCGGAAAAGAAAAGATGAAAACACTTGAAACTAGAATTTATTCATCAAGAACAAACTCTAAAGGGAAGGATTACTCACTTGGATGAAATAAGAATAAGATTTATTGTATGCTTATCCTTCATCAAATTAAATTGATGACAAATGGATTTTGCATACTACTTATTCTTCTTGAAAAGGATTGAGAAGTGACATATCGCAAACTTGAGAAAGTCATCATGAACCACCGGTAGAATTGAAAAGAACGAATGGATTAAAATGATAATCAAGGAAAGAGGATCTTGAACGAACCACCGTAAGAATTAGAAAATGATTGATGAAAGAGAATGAATCACTGGGAAGAATTAGAAGAACCAATATGCTTGACGGGATTTAGATGCCAAAGAACAGGAAGAACTCGAGCTGATTAAAGAACACTTGAACGAAGCACCGGGGTAAATAGAGAACGATAACTGGAATGATGGCCTCCGGTGAAAAGAAATGGAAAAAAAAATCTGACATACTCCGGATGGATGAAAAGAATTTGTATGACTTGAAACAATTTGAGCGGATAGCATAAAGCTAGCGACATGAATCTTTGGGAGAACGGACAAGATTTAGAGGAAAAATTCTTCTTTGGTCTTCAAACGATGACAGGAAACACCACCAAAATTATTGAGGTACTCCGGCAAAATGAAAAACGAAAAGGTTGGGCCAACAATGAAAATGATTTGAAATCGATCTTGGAAAAGCATGTGACTGATGAAATTCATACTTACGTCACACTTGAAAAGAATTTGAGAATAACTCCGGGGAATTAGAAGAGTCAGGTAAGATCCTGGGAAAAGACCTGTGGGTTAGGGCCCACTAAAAGAAAAGCACCGTTGGAAAGGTTTGTTGAACAGATAGATGATGCACCGGACCAATTGAAATATTTGAATAAGGTGATAACCTCGAATCAATTCGAACATAGACGAATCTCCTGAGATGTCTTGAGCACTCCGGAAGGATAAACTGGCGAGAGGCGAACAAGCAAGGAAAACACTTGAGCTACGGGAAAAGAATATGATCAAACCGAAAAAAACTTGAATTGAGTCCACCGGTAAAGAAAAAGAGATGAAGAATGTCGAACAGAACGAGAATTCACCGGTTGAAATGATTGACGAAAGACTGAAGAGGCTCCACACGAATGAAATTCATGGTCAAAAGAGACTCAGACTCCGGGAAGAAGAGGGTGGGAGGGCGGGATAAAACAAAGACAACTTGGAGAGGGAAACCGACGAATATCTAGAAGAGAAAACACCGGTTGAAATCATTGAAGAAAGAAAACAAAGACTTCACATGAGTAGGATGCATAATCGATTACGGACTCCGGTTCCGAGAGGAAGAAGGGTGGGCGGGCAGGAAAAGAAAACAACTGAGGTTTGATCTCGCAAAAGACAAAGAGGTTCGAGTCGACTTGACGAGAGATGCACCAGATAAAAAGAGCTGAGAACCAACGATCGGAAAAAACCAACTGCGTGAACCTAAAGAAAATTTGAAGGGGAAGAGGAGTAATTCCAAACACCTACGTCAAGATTCCTTACCAGAGCGACGAAGGGGCTGAGGAGTAAAAAGAATTCCTACTCTCTGATATAACTAGACTCAGAAATCAGTTTTTTTCTAGACTCAACAACGGCCAAACTACACGATCAATCGAGGGGGCTCGTAGGGTCGGTCGAGGCTCTGATACCAACTTGTCACGCCCAATATGCGACCCTATCCAAAAGGAACTCGAAGGTCCCACCAAGAATAGACCCGCATATTGAAACGCTTTTGCAAGGTGGATATCATTACATCAACATTACATAATAGATGGGGATACATACAAAACATACAATGTCACCTGAATACAACAACACAACATACAAGAACAACATCCGACTACGTATGAATCATAAACAGAAACTCAAACAATATCCACCCTGCTAGCCCAGGCTGCCGACCTGGAACCTATCCCCTGATCGAAGAAGAAGCAGAAGAAGAACTCAACGCAAGCAAGCATCGCTCTCGCGTCATGATCATCGCATAAACCTGTACCTGCAACTGTTGTTGTAGTAATCTGTGAGCCACGAGGACTCAGCAATCCCATTACCATGGCTATCAAGACTAGCAAAGCTTAATGGGAAAGGAAGGGGTAAAGTGGTGAGGTTGCAGCAGCGACTAAGCATGATATGGTGGCTAACATACGCAAACGAGAGCGAGAAGAGAAACAAAGGAACGGTCGTGAAGCTAGCAATGATCAAGAGGTGATTCTGAACACCTACTTACGTCAAACATAACACAAAAACCGTGTTCACTTCCTGGACTCCGCCAAGAAGAGACCATCACAGCTACACATGCGGTTGATGCGTTTTAATTCGGATCTGGTGTCAAGTTATCTACAACCGGACATTAACAAATTCCCATCTGCCACATAACCGCGGGCACGGCTCTCGAAAGTTTATACCCTGCAGGGGTGTCTCAACTTAGCCCATGACAAGCTCTCGCGATGAACGAAGGAATAGACCTTCTCCCAGGAAGACCCGATCAGTCTCGGAATCCCGGTTTACAAGACATTTCGACAATGGTAAAACAAGACCAGCAAAGCCGCCCGATGCGCCGACAATCCCAATAGGAGCTGCACATATCTCGTTCTCAGGGCACACCGGATGAGCAAGACGACGGGTTGGCATAGACCCTGGTTGCCCAGGGGGCGCCGGACATCGCTCGGTTTGGACCAACACTTAGACAAGCATTGGCCCCGGGGGGCTAAAATAAAGATGACCCTCGAGAGAGCGACTCCCAAGGGAAAAAGTAGGTGGTGGTGAGGCAAATGGTAAAACCAAGGTTGGGCCTTGCTGGACAAGTTTTATTCAAAGCGAACTGTCAGGGGTCCCATAAATCACCCGACCGCATTAGGAACGCAAAATCCGGGAACATAACACCGGTATGACGGAAACTAGGGCGGCAAGAGTGGAACAAAACACCAGGCATAAGGCCGAGCCTTCCACCCTTTACCAAATATATAGATGCATTAATAATATAAGAGATATTGTGATATCCCAACATAAACCCTGTCCACCATGGAGAAATCTTCAACTTCACCTGCAACTAGCAACGCTATAAGAGGGGCTGAGCAAAGCGGTAACATAGCCAAGTAATGGTTTGCTAGGAATGGTGTCAAAGGTTAGAGGTTCATGGCAATTTGGGAGGCTTGAAGAGTAAATGATAGGTAATGCAGCATAGCGATAGAACGAAGCAACTAGCATAGCAATGATAGTAGTGAGATCCAGGGTAGCGGTCATCTTTCCTGAAATCCCGCAAGGAAGAAGAACGAGTCCATGAAGAAGATGAAGCCACGAAGACGAACCACACGTAGACGAACGCATCCTCACGATCGCAACGAAACGGGAACTATCGAGAAGAAGCACACAACATTGTAAACACACCACACGTAGGCAAGATATGATGCACAACAAGCATGATGCATGACGAGGCTACATGAAGCTACTCATGGCAAGAGATGATGCAAACAAGAACAACACATCAAGGCAAGTTTAAATGAGGCCGGGAACAACATATAACAATTCCGGTAAGTCCTCATATGCATATTTCGAAATTGGTCCAGAACTGAATAAACCTTATGTTCAAGTTGTTAAGCAGCAACTTAAGATGCACCAAGATGATCTACACGAAATTCTAGTCAAGTTACATATAAAGTTCATTTAGTTCGGAGCTACGGCCTAGAAGATATGAGCAAAACAAGTTAAGCATGGCATTGATGCAAAATGCACTCAAACATCAAGCAAACACACCAAAAAAAGGATGCACCATGATAATATGGAACTACATGCAAAATCAAGCAAGTTTCATATAAAGCACACTCAAAACGGAGCAACGGTTCAACACACACACACTATACAAGTCCTAACAACAATCTGTCCAAAACAGCAACTAGACATATTGCAAGCATCAAAACAATAAGCTAAAGCACCCCAACGTAATAACAAAAGGCATGGGCATGAAGTACAGGTAAAGCATAACAAAACATGAACACTGAGCTATCTCTAGAAACAACTAGAACATGCTCAAAAGGACATGGAAATATTGCAAATAATAACAGTTTCAGACTTTGCAGAAATAACGTCAGGTTGCAATGTTTAGAGCAAGCAAACAACATGTTACAGGAACTTATCATGGCAAATAAAGGCATGGCATGAATCTACTAAAAGCATAAATCAAAAGTCCCTTACTGACCATAAGCCAAAAGGGCACAGAAAATATGATGGCACCCTTGTAAACATGGCAAGTTATATGACAGATTCATACATGACAGAAACAACGATAAGTAGGCATGTTGGTGAGCTTGAACCACTCACCACAGAGCAATACATGGCATGGCAAGGCAACCAACAGTAAGAAGACATGTTTATGAAGCTAAGCATGGCAAGAAAAAGGTCATAGGGTGCATGGAACACTAGCAAACCACATGGGAACTAGTGAACTTAACATTAACAAGCTGATAGCAACATTATCAAGCAACTTTGGAGCAAGATATGAACAATCTACAGCAAGCTATAAATGCAATCAGGGGCATTGATGGATAGGGCATAACATGTAGATCAAAACATGTTTATAGAACATCTCCAGATTATGCATAGAATGATTAGTAGCAACATGTTTACATAGCATCACCAAATAACAGATTCAGCCTAGCAGAACAGCAACAGCAAGTACACTACTTAACAAGCACGATTCACTCACCAAAAGTCATTGAATGACAAGATAAGCATAGCATCATCAAGAAGACATGTTTATGAAACAAACCAAGTCAAGAACAAGTCCATAGCATGCAAGGATCAACTATAGCAAGCTTGGCCAAATTGAATAACAAGTAAACAATCTGCCAGGAAACATTTTGAAGCAAAAGTAGAGCACCAAAATGACATGCTAGACTACTCCATAATTGCAAACAAGGGCATTAATGGATTTTCAAAAACCATATGTTCAAAACACCCTTACTGAAGTATCTCAAAATAAGCATGGATCTCTCTGTAGCATCAAGTTTACATGGCATCAAAATAACAGCAGAACAGGGACTAAAATCAGCAATATCACGAAGCCTAGTTTGCATGCTTGTGCTAGTCACCACATTGATCACAAAAATACATGGCATACACCCTTGGAAAGATGGCATGGCATAGATCAAAACACATGTAGACATCAACCTCATAGGATGCACACATCAATCATGGCAAAAATGACAAATGAGCAAGTTATAACAGTTTCAGCAGATCAACATCAACATGCACTCTTCCAACAGAATTTCGGGCATCAAGATGAGCTCAAATGAAAATTATGCAATGGAATGAAATGAAGAACTCGTCGAGGCGAACAATTCGACATATTACACGCACGAAACGGACCTACGGATGCAGAGATACAATGCGATGAACATGGCATGATAATGCAAGATTTCAGGGACTTAGGCGTTTTCAGGGAAGGGGAAAGTCAACCTTCGGCATGGATTCCGAGGCAGGCCGGAGAAGATCGCCGGAGAGGAGGGAGATGGCCGGAGGAGCTCGGGGGAGGTGGTCCCGGCCCGGATCTCGCCGGATCCGGCCGGTGGCGCGCAGGAGGGGCGATGGGGAGGCCGGGCGGCACGGCGGCCGGCGGCAGCCACGGCGGCGGGCGGCGGGGTCCG